>NW_027175954.1:8200000-8292500 GCF_023055335.1 Clinocottus analis | reverse complement strand
GTTTTGTTTCTCTACGTGCACTCAGGATTGAGAAAGGACAAGTGAGGGAGTTTGTATATACGCTTCTGTGTCTGAGTAAGAGAGCGAGAGAATAAGATAGAGGGAGACAGAGGGAGAGAGCTTTAGTGTGGCTTTTCTCTGCTGTGCTTTTCAGCTCCTCTCTCACTGGAGAAAGAGGCGTGTCCACGGACCAGTATAAAGTCCAAGGAGAGCCACTCGTGTTGAGCCATTCTCAGGAGCGAGTCCTTTACACTGCACACCGGCAAGAGGAGGAAACTGCAGCTGTTACTTAAAACGCTGCCTTTTGATGACCTGCTTTGAATTTGGACACTTGTAGACCAGATTTTTGGTGTTTCATGAGAGGGCGGGCGAGCCTCTGGACTCAAACTCGAAGAGAGGGCAAGACACACCTGAACACAGAGGTGGATATCCTTCCTGCAACTGTTCATTCCAACATAACAAAAACTAGTTCTTATCACCACTACATTCGCCAGCCGAGCAGATCAACAGCAGGCTCCAATTTCTGCGCTTGAAATTGAATCAGAGGAACAGAGAGGCAGTACAGCAGAGGCATTGTATCTCTGCAATTGAAACACTAACCAGCTGAAAATATCAAAGACTACCCTGGACAAACCTCAACCCTCCCTTGTAGGTCTAAAATCTGCTGTTGAAGCAGAAAGTGATCAAAAGCTGCACAACACTCAGAGGAGAGGGAAGCAGAGAGGAGCATATACGAGGGCGAAGGATTGCGTGCAGGTGCCATGGCTGCCATGGTGCGTGGAGGTGGCTTGGCAGTAGCTCCATCCTGCTGGGGCCTTTGGGCATTTGGCGCCCTGTCACTGGTGGCACTGTGCTTGTCGGACCAAGCCATCCGTTGCCCATTGTGCTCCGAGGAAAGGTTAGCCAGTTGTCGTCTGCCGGATGGCTGTGAGGAGACCGTGCGGGAGGCCGGCTGCGGCTGCTGCCCCACCTGCGCCCTGCCAAAAGCGGCGCACTGTGGTGTCTACTCGCCCAGATGTGGCACGGGCCTCCGCTGCTACCCGCCGCGTGGCGTTGAGAGGCCACTGCACTCACTGATGCACGGCCAGGGGGTGTGCACTGATGAGAGAGAGGTGGAGGAGAACTCAGGTGAGAGCGAAGGGGTCAGAGTCTGTGTGTACTATTTAACACGGGATACTTCTAATTCCTTTTAGTTATTGTCAATTCAAATTCGGCTTACAGTACCAATGCATTTACACTACTAATCTGCAGATGTGTATGTCAAGATGCTCTCATAGTATGCTGACCAGGTCGCTCCAAACCTGGACTTGTGTCTCTGTCTCCCTCTCGCTCTGTGGAGACCAGAATGTTTTCTGTCTCCGCTCCCTGGGCCTTACTTTAGCCGGGCAGGGTCAGAGTTGGGGGTTGGGAGTGACAATGTTCTGCTTGTTTACCCTAATCTCGGCTAAACCCTGAACCAGAGGGTGGACACACACGAGCTCCTCACGCATGGCCTGATGGGAGAGCACACACAGTCCCTCTGCTGTCTTGCGGCCGCTCGCTGTGATAGGGGCCCTGATGTAAGACGCAGAGCAGGCTTCAGAGATGAGAGCACTGTGGTGATAGCTGAGGTGGGTGTGAGTGCCCACTATAGTGCCCATGAGGACTCATTCTACTGTATATGTGTTCTGCATGTGACTGCACTGTTTAGGACTGTGTGGTGTGCAAGTTAGTTACCTGTTTTGGTGAGGAAACAATGCATTTGGTCAATGCAGATAGCCACACTAAAAATTTCCTTTCTCAGCAACCGTTGGGTGTGCAATTACCTCATCATGCTAATGTTAAACTGAGATCCTGCAGGTAGTCGTGTAGTTCAGGCAGCGAAATGAAATGCATTGTGGTGGTATTGGGAATGTGAGAGTCTGAGTGTGTGTGGAGAAGTGAACATGTGTGTGTGTTTGTAATGGGAGGAGGTAATAAAAGCTGCTGTATGAAATGACTGTAATGGAGTGTGGCCAGCCTGGGGCTATTAGAGCTCTCAGTAATTCACTTGGTGCTCTTTCATGGACGCCCCCATTCCTCATCCTGCTGCTACAGACGTCTTACTCTTTTTCTACTGCTGATGTCTCTATCACACTGTTTTGGGGTGGCTTCTTACTCTCCTCTTTATTGTTGCATTCCTCTTGCAAAGAAGCAAGTCTGTTTCCACTTTCACACAGTGGGATGTCTAACACGAGATGTGTTATCTGCAGATCCAGTTCCAGTTCACTGCTTTGACATTAACTTATTTCTACTGATGAAACACCCTACGGTTTATCTTCCTCATCGCTCCACAAAGGGAGTGGTGTTGATTTCCATTATGCCATATGAGACAATTGTTATGTGTCGCAGACAAGGTGGTTCTTGCATTTGTTCCCGATTATCAACTAACAGGCCCACTGAGTCCAGGCTCCCAGATAGTTACTGGTTATGGCACTAGGCTATCGGTTAGTGCCAGAACACCAAAGATTGGATGAACTTAGCCAACCTAAAACTCCCAGGACTCTCATCTTCATTGTAGCATCTGTTTCCCCCCGCCCCACCCCAATAAGCCTTCCAGCGCATCGCCCACCACGTCCAGCTTCATCATGAGGATGAGCTCATCGGCACTCTTGCTGCCAGAGCTGAAATGAGAGCCTTCTGCTCTCTATGCAGGGCCAGCATAGGTTAGGCCGGCACATAGCACGAATAAATGGAATCTGAATCAAGAGGAAAGCTGTTCACATCATGATAAAAACAAAAGGCTGTCTCAGCTTGGCCCAGCTCGTTCCATCCATACCCGTTTATCTTTCAGAATATTCATTATTTCTGCTCTGTGATGCTGCCTGGTCCGATCAGATGGCCCGGAATTGGAGGGGAAGGGGAGATGGGGGATGTCAGTAGATGGAAGATTTTTTTAAAGTTCATAAGTTTGGTTTTTGGTGTTCTGTAATCTGAGTGCTAAGTTCTGTTTACCTCCACACTCCTTCTCACCCCTGGAGTCTGTCATAACAAAGCTGGGAAGGTGCTGCCCAATAAATCTCTCTGTAAATCAATTTTTCTGGGCACTAGCTCAGAACCGCTGTATAAGAATGTTCTGTGTAAACCATGGCAGCAGAGAAACAATCAGAAAGGCGTAGGGGAGAGGCGAGGAGCAGCTTCAGTCACAAGCAAGCGATTTCCTTTGTGGCGCATTCACCGTACTTATGCATTATTAAACAAGGGGGTGCATCTCCTGAATACATGTCTGACGCTGCCCCACTCCTAGCAACAGTGAACATGCTAGATAAAAATAGAAGAGGGTTTGGAAAATCAGAGAGAATTCATGATAAAAGAGGGCCGTAGGATCTCATCAGCCCATTAAAAGGAATTTAGGGTGTTTAGGCTAATAGTTACAGCTCTGTATTGATATAATGAAACATAACACAACAAATGTTTTTGCTGCCTTATCACTGCTACTTCATTTTAAGGCTGACTTTCTGCTGACTACCGATGAAAGAAGTAGCAAAGTAGTTGCAAGAGTTATGAGTCTTTTTGGTTCAAAACTGTTTTTCTTTCAACAATGTATCAACCAAAAAGCTAATCTTGAACCAAATTTCCTTAGCAACAACAAGCATTACTCTGTCTCTTATGACAAGGTCTAAGACAGGCTTGTCGCATCTTAATATCTTATTCTTAGAAACCCCTTTCCATCTCAATACTTGGAATAAATCATTATGCGTATGCTGGCATCTGTCACGGCATTCCTGCAGAGTCTGCTCTGGTGTCGTATTCAAATGCTTCCCTCTGACAGTGAAAAAGATATTATTTACAAACCGATACAGATGTCAGATATGAAAAGCCTTACACCTACAGTCACCAAAGGAGTTGCACGAATGAAACTGTCGATGGAGCCAGACTCTGTCCAACTACGCCCCGGTTTATTGTGACGCACACAGGTCTTTATGAAAGCAGCATGCTAACCTAGATTTTCCTTTCAAGCAGGGAGCAAGGTCTCCCCGGTATGTTTTGGGAGTTGTACTTAAGATGTGGACATATTTTCAGAATGCTACAGGAAGATTTGCCCCAAACCTCTTTCAGCAGATGTCCCTTAATGTTGTGTATTTGCTTTCTTTGGGGTGTGCAGCACATTTGTACAGCTGGGGCTCTCGTGCAGGATTAACCGTGATTGGCCCCCTTCTGTCCATCCGCGGAGAGGGATCCTCCTCTGTTGCTCTCACTCAGGTTTCTTCCCTTTGTTATTTGTGAGTTTTTACTAGAGTTTTTACTATCTTTATTTGGGGGAGTTTTTCCTGATCCGATGTGAGGACAGGGATGTTGTGTCTACAGATTGCAAAGCCCTCCAAATTTTGTATTTGTGAGTCCGGGTTATATACAATAAACTGAATTGAATTGAGTTCTAGTGTTGGGGCTGAAAGACGCATAAACAACCTAACATTGCAATGAAACGTGCCTCATGACAGTTAATACTCATAAACTGAGAATTCAAACATGAACCTATTCATTTGACAATAAAACAATGCAGTAAATCTACAAGTCAATATCTGGATTAATGGTGATGTTTATTACCAATTCTATTTTCTGAGCAGTGGTCATTACTCGTCATTCATACCTCTCATAAAGATTAAATATTGTATTTGTTATGACTATTTCAGGTAGAATAACCCTTCAATGGCCCGTAGAAACACTCGTGTTAAAAATTTCCTCTCCTGGCCTCTTCACTCGAGACCCTGGTTCTGTGCATATATTACAACAAGAGCAATCCACTCAAAATTAAGTTAATGATGTAACTCAAAATAGATTGACCTAATTCAGTGAAGCTGCAGGTTTCTCTATATTCCCACATATCACATCACATGTAGAAGTAGTATAAGTGCATCAACAAGTGATGAAGGCCAAGATTACCCCAGCTTGCTATGACAGAATTTACTCACAGATCTGCTCACAAAACAAATCTAGAAAACAAGCCGTGAAGGAGTTCTGCTTATGGAGTTTTGACACATCACTATAATACCTCAGTCCAGTTTATAGTGTTGGATAAGTGACACAGATGTCTTTGAACATGTGTTTATCTAAATTATAAAATACAATTCCATTCTGAAACTATGAATGTAGGGAAACCTGAAACTGCACTCCAGTTTGCAAAATGTGATTCATTTGCATCATGAAGTATAATGTTTGAATCAAAATAGTTTTTGGTCAGGATAAATATTATTTATTCTGAGGATGATTCATCTGGAAGACTTTCTGCTCTCTCATTTCATATTCAGTTTCTCTCTGATTGTGGATGTAAAAGACTGTGTAACAGATGTAATCAAACAGGACGGCAAACTGTTGCCGCTTTGCTCTCTTTTGATCTGCTTTATCATCAGATGAATGAGTAAGTGGCCACAGCAGCATCAGACAGTGCGGCCGCAGCAGCAGGTTTTCGTTACACAAAGGTTGTCTTTGTGATTCAGTGTTGATTTAAACAGATTTAACATTTATTTCACATCTTTCCTTTGACAAATGACACTTTTCAAAAAAATTCTATTGCCTTTTTTTTACAGCACATACTGGTAGTCTTTAACAGCGTTCTGACAACAGCACTGGACATACATGCTGATGATTAACTGATTCAAAGAAATCTCATGCCTGGAAACCAGGATCCACTGAAAAGAACAGTTTTTTGGGATTAAGCCGGGGTGACTTTTGAGTTTACTGCCAGAAACTGCGGAAAAGACACTTATCATTAGGTGTTCCAAAACTTTTTGGAGGAGGCTCCCCAAAGAGTTTTACTTTCCAGGAGATTAGTTGCTTTCAATATAGTATAATACATTCTAATTAGTATCAAGGAAAGTTACAACATAAAACAATGATTTTCTGTGAAATTTTCATTTTAAGACACAGTAGGCACGTTGTGTTTTGCATATTGTTAAAATCAGGTTAATCCCCATGTCTGTAAAACCTAAATGAATAAGGCGGCAGAACAGACACGACCCCGCCTAAGGCACAGACCTCAATAACGTAGTTGATGCCTGTGCAGTGAGCAGTGGCTCTCCATTGCACTGAATAGTTGGGTTGAATTTAATGCAGAAGACAAATAGATCAATATGAGTTTAACTTAAGATCACAGCAATAATGATTTCACCGTTTGCTCTACAATTTGATTTTAGTTTCTCTTCTTTTCCTGACATGTTACGTGAACGCAAGTTTAGAATAAAGTAATGCTTCACTGCCTTCTGAGGTTAAATGTTTTTAGTATGTCTGGTCTGAAAAGTGCGATGGCACAGGAGTTGCTTCACCTTGAACTGTTATTTGAAGCTTAAATTTGAGGTTTTTTCAATGATGCTTCGATGGTTCCTTTCTAATGTTGACAATTTGATTCTAAATCAACATTCAAATGCTGCATGGTATTTCTGCACCGTTGAAGATAAAGATTAGGCTACACTTGTATTATTAGTAGTAATATACTATTTGTAGAATTAGATTCCAGTTATGACTGCGTAGGATTGTTTCTGCTTTGTGTGATCCAAACATTTCTAATAACTCCGGAGCGTTATAAAGTTTAAAAGTCATGTTTTTATTGGACGACGTATTCGCTTCAATCCATACTTGTTGGTGCTTAGCCTTTCAAATCCAACATTTTTACTGCAGTCAAAAAAGTGAACTTCCCTGCTTGCTGCACACAAGGAGAAGCCCACACCTGTCGGAGCGGCCGAGCAATCTAACAGCATCTACATTATCAAAATAACAAAAAGGGTGACAACGTCAGAAATTGTGATGCCAGACATTCAGAGCTTCATTTGAAAACCTCAGTAGAAACTTTGATTTTAAAAATGTCATTCTCTCTGTATCCTGTAACTCAGCAGTTATTCTTACTGTTTTCAATGTCAAGGCTAATCTGTCTACCTGTACCTTGTAACAATCCTCAGTAAATCTATATAAAACACAGCACAAATTAAGATGTTATTTCTTACAAGGGGGCATCTCAGGCTGTTGTACTCCATTATGTCTCCAATAGTGGACTCTTGTTTGGCTAAGACACAATATATGAGCTTGTGAAAGTATAAACCATTGGAAAGCACTCCGCCAATCTTGCGAAGCATAACTAAATATTTATTTGAGGAGGATATTTATCTCTGAGGTTTACAAGTTCTTTCTTAAAGCCACAAACAGAGGAATTTGAAATCTGACGACCCCTTTAAATGCTCACATGGCTGGCGGCAGCTGAAATGTGACAACAAATATTTAACTAAGAACACGATTATATGTTTACTCAAGATCTGTCTTTATCTCTGCTGTGCATTGGCAATGCATTACAATGTATGAGCTGAGGGGTTGATAATGCTCCGTAAGAAGAACTATATTTTAAAAGTCAAAAGCTGCTCAATTGAAACCACAGAAGTTGCAACTTCCTCCATAGAAAACAGCCGTGGTAGCAAACAGGACATGCCACCCCTGACCCACTTCTAAATCACTTTGGCTCGCCCTACAAAAAAACGGAGAATCGGAAAAGTGTGAACTAGCGAAAGAGGTGAACAAACAACTTGGAACAAAGGAAACAGCTGAAACCCTGTTCGCTCTTGGGGAATAAAATGCTGATGAGCAAGCCTTGACTGCAAAAAAAGATTCAAAACAGCCAAGAGACACTTCTCCCCCAGACAAACTAAGCCAAGCAAGATGACTGTCTATTAAGTTCAGAGGAACATGGTCAACTTCCAACTCCTGGCGCCAAAAAAAATGAAAATGGCGCAGGATCAATATCCTGAATCTATCGGAGCGAGGACCAGCTCACAAACTAGTAAGAAAAGCTTACTGGTTTGGATTGTGTGTTTGCATCCTTAATGCATTGTAGACATAAGAAAAGGCTGCACATTGCACAAAATAGAGAAGGCTACTAAGCCACCTTCATTGTCTCTTTGCCAACAGCCATTAACCGAATGCCTGGCAGTGACCTTAGATATTAACCAGAGCTCAGATCTAGTTCAGCATGAACAGTTTCAAAACGGTAAAATTGCAGTGCTTTGATTCCAGTGCCAATCTGTAAAATGCCAAGGGTTATGATCAGAAAGCATAAACTCTGCCAAGATTTACAAGCCACAGGTGAAAAGCTGTTTTTCGAAGGAACGCACAACCTTTGTCTTTCATTTTGCCCATGTTGTGCCCCAAACCACCAACCATCTCACACACAGTTGTGCCCACTCGTGACAGTGCAAATACCCTTTAACAACCTCCATCTGGCACAGGCCGAGGTTGTTGTGGAGGGGTGGAGAATGAAAAGGGAGGGGGGCATTTCCTGAGGAAGCAGCTGGCTGCCTGCCGGACCACAGCACTCCAGCTATCGTTCAAAAAGCCATCGAGCTCGTGGCGTAGCTGTGGCACGGTAGTTGGGCACCAGAGCTGGAGCCGAGATACAGATTAACCCCGAGAGTGGGAATACGGCTCTGTGACCTTGAGATTAACCTGGCCTCCTTTTTAGCCTCCATCTCACCCGGATGTTCCCCGAAATTATGCTCATATAATTAAATGATAATAAATGTAAATGTATTTGACAAACTGTTTGTTATGCTCGATGACACCTTGTTGTTTGATTTAAGGAACTAAAGTATGATTTCTTGTCATTTAGCGATGGACAGGCAGGATGAGATCATTCCTGACCACCCAAACAACAGCAATATCCGGTGCAGTCCACAGGACAAGCGTTGCATACAGAAGACCCTGGCAAGACATCCTCCAAAATCGACAAATCAGAGAAGCAACACAGCCAGGGAGGAGACCAAGGCAACGCTGGTGAGAGAAACCGACCTTCTGACACTATTATCAGTTTCACAGAAAACAACAAACCCAAGCAAACCCCTCTGCAGCACATGCCCCGGCCCCCGCAGGTGTTTTACATTAAGGCATTTCAATTCTAAAGCGTAACTGTCAGGTTGTAAATGTACAAATTAATTATTTACAGACCACAACATTTAATTGCAGTCCTGCGAAATAAAGTACAGGTGCATCAACATGCAATTTCTTGTTTTGACATTGGCATGGTCAGGATCATGAACTCGCCATTAATCTGTACCAGGCTGGTTGCACCACATTTTAGTACATTAATTTACCACAGAAACGTGTAACATGAATGCACAGTAATACCACAGTCTCCCACATATATAATGTTTTATGTTTTTAAAGACTTTCTGAGAAGGCTTTTGGCAATTGATTCAAAGAATCTG
Source organism: Clinocottus analis (assembly GCF_023055335.1). Lineage (NCBI taxonomy): Eukaryota > Metazoa > Chordata > Actinopteri > Perciformes > Cottidae > Clinocottus > Clinocottus analis. The sequence goes on along the minus strand of NW_027175954.1, from coordinate 8,283,300 downwards.
CCAGAATGATATAATTCACATGGAGTCATTAGTTGGCGAGTGAATTCAACGAGGCTCACTCTTAGCTCTATTTGCAAAGTCATCTCCATGCCCACACAATGTAAGAACATTTTGTATTGTTTTGCTATCACCTCACTAAAGCAACTTATTGTGGCTGATTTTTAGATTTGACCTCAACCTGATTATTTTCTTCTTTTATAAACAGCAAGTGTTTTGTACCACTGTTAATGTTGACACACAAATCTACATCTGTAACGCTAATGATGCTTAATGTGTTAGACAATCAAATAAAATGTGTCTTTTCTCCTACAGGCTCCATGTCGTGCTGAGCTACAGAGAGCACTCGACAGACTAGCGTCAAACAGCCGCACGCATGATGATCTCTTCACGATCCCCATTCCTAACTGTGACAAGAACGGAGATTTCCACCCTAAACAGGTGTGGGAACTCAAGCATACGCTCATCATGAGCTTTATTGATTTACTGAGCAAACCACTATTTGGCCATGTGCAGTGGTGATTTGTTATTAAAAATGTCTATTCATATATTTCAAACGGTTCCTTTCAAACCAGAAATCTGTGGGTAAAGACACACAACAGGCTACAGGTAGCCGATACAATATTGTCATTTACTAGTTAAAGATCAACACAAAACCGTCTCCAAGCAGACAGACGTGGTAATACCATGTCCTTATTTTTCTAAGCTCACATGCAAAGTGATTTCTTTTGGTCCAGGAACAAGAGTGAAACGGCGTGTGTAAAGTGGTTTCCCAAAAAAATCACCTTATTGCTGTGATGGATGAAATTACCTTGGATGCAGTTACTTTTTTGTTATTCTGTCTTCGCAAGGTTGGGCAACTATGCAGATAAGAGGGAGACAATCAAAGAACAAAAAACCACTGATAAGACTGCTGTGACGAGAATATGCAAACAAAGCAGCAGACACAGAGTGTGAGATAAAAAAAGAAAGCTCTGCTCAGGCACCAGTCATCAAGAGTCTGAGTTATGTTGATTGTGTAACTGTCTGCTCAGAATCACAGGCATCTGTTTACTGTTTAACTAAAACTGCACTGCGATAAACCCTATTGGGAAGTAAAGCACAGGTCATGAGGGACAACTGGCAATCATTTCATGGCAGGGTTGCTCTGAGATTGTTAAGTGGTCTTGGGGGCTTCTTGAAACGGTAAATCAATAGACTTTTTATGACAGGATTTTTTTTAAGTTCACAGAAGGAATCTCATGCTCTCAGTGTGAATCTAATAATTGAATTACTTGCCATATAGGTGTAGTTTGTCTTAATGTATGTACACATTGATATACAAATACAGTCATTTGACCACCTGACCATTCATGCAGGACAGAGTGTGCAAAAACAATGAAAACATCTTTAAAAGCTACAGGTCTGATGTTATCTTAGAGGAATATGTCTGCCAACAGAGCATTGACTGCTTTTTTTTGAAGATAATCAATTGTCTGTAACCTCTTACCTAGTGCTCAGTTTTATACAAATCTGATTTAATTCATTATTGACACAACACAAACACAAATTATCACCTTAACCAACTATGTTCACGTACAGAAGACACAAAGCAACATAAGCATTCATTTGGAGTTTTGTTTTCCACCTGGCAAAATAAATGCCAATGTCCGCCATCTTTTCCATCTGTTTTTCTCTCCACCAACTCCTGAGATAAATGTATGTCTTTTTAGCTACCAGACTGTGCACAGTGTTTCAGAGATGCTCTCAGGTTATTTTATATGAAAGTCCAAGTCAAGTTGTAAGTCTTTGAGCTACAGTCCAAATCCAAAAACAACCACAGTACTGATTTAGAAAATGACATAAAGTCCAGTGAAGGTTAAGAGAACTGCAGGGTCACATGATAAGTGTCTACGGGTTAATTATTATGAGCAACAACTTGTCAAGTACTTGTTAATACAAAAACATTTATTGCAGCAACTTTAATATTTAAACTGAGAGTTGAAGCTGTTATGTGTGGCTAAAGTACTATTCTATCTTTTTTGGCCACAGTGTCATCCGGCACGTGACGGCCAGCGGGGAAAGTGCTGGTGTGTGGATCAGAAGACCGGCATGAGGCTGCCAGGCCCACTGGAGCTGCGAGGGGATCTGGACTGCCACCAGTTAATGACCGCTACTCTGAGAGATTGAAGAGTGTGGAGGCAGTGAGGGTGCAGTACCAGCTGAATTCTACTGGCCTTTATTAGTAGGACTATACAAGGAAAGGACTTTGCTCTAAAGCCTCACTTCACCTGAGGCCAACGGTACTTGAGCCTGCGCAACAAAAAGGAAACCATTGATTTGAGTTCTTTTGCTATTTTGTTTCTGTGTGTGAGAGTATGTGAGTCTTTTGAGCACTTGTTGTGTATTGTTTTTTACTATGTGAATTGAGGACCGCTAAGTCTTAAGACACATGTGCTTTAAAGTTACAGGATGCAGAAAAAAATCTTCCACCGACAACAGTTGTAATTGTGACTGTTGTTGGAGCAAAATGTGTTGTTTCCTGGAGTCGAACAGTAGGGTTTTCTTGAAAGGTATGAAAATGCATCAACCAACCAGATAATCAGACTTAAGCTACAGGATCTGTTAAAAATGTTTTAATCTCTTTGGAGCATTAGACCAGTTGGAATGACTGTTCCAGGCCAATCTAGAAAGTGCGTACTAGTTTTTCACACAATTTGCGTAATTGGTTGTAACGTAAGGCTCTTATTCTACTGCCCGTAAACCCCACCCATGTGCTCAGAAAGTCAAAACAAAGCACAAAAAGTGTTTGCAAACACAAAGTCTAGTTCAGCGACGATGCAAGAGTAGCAATAAAAGATGGGATGAAAAGAGAAACAGGGGAAACAAAGGAATGCAACAAACCCCTGCTGTGGGTTACCAAGCCAGAGCTTTTCACAACATCAAGACTAAAGTGAAAAGTGAGATTAGTTTGAACAACTGTATCTCTGAAAGGCCAGAATAGATTTGCTTCAACTCCCAGTGGTTAACTCTGCTTCCTCTCTTCAACGAGGAGCTCTCTCTCTCTCTCTCTCTCTCTCTCTCTCTCTCTCTCTCTCTCTCTCTCTCTCTCTCTCTCGCATCAAGCTCCAGTGAGACTTGCAGCATAGCGGGGCTAGAAACTCTGTACACCGCTGATAGGATAATCTTATTTCTACAGCTGGTGCTAAGATGCCAGTGTGACTTTCATGTTTGGATGAATATGCTTTAACGATTTATCTCCAAACAGACTGCTTGGCAGAACTTTGGTGGTGCTATATACTGATTGTGCCAAAATGCAGAAAAAAACAACCTTCTTTGGGCATTTTTTAGGATTTTATTATTAAAACTGGGTTTTTCAGAAAGTGGAGCAATTAGCATCAGCAAGTGTGAGGCTCACTTAACTGTGTGTGAACACCTGCACTAGCTATTGATAAAAGCTGCTTTCGATGTGTTTTTTTTATTGTTATTGTTATAAGATTTTTAAAAAATCCCACCTTGGCTCTGCCCTATCCCTGCAGCAACAGCTGGCTAATTGTCTCATTGGCCAGTGTTGTAAATTGCAGGCCGGATGTGTCATACGTTTTAATGATGAAGCTCCTGGCAGCATAGCAACTCTTAGTTAACATGACGCTTTCAATAGGGGAGGTGCAGCAGTAAAGATAGCATCATGATTATGTGGAAACGAGAATTTCAACACTAGTGTTCAGCTTTCACATCGTCTGTAGGGCATCACACTAATAATTAATTAAAGGAGCGTTTTACCAGTGCAAGTGACGTAGCTACTCATCAAATATTTTAGATACTGTAGGCGAGACTGGTAACATTCTTAGAGCAGTTGACTGTACAGGCGGTGTGCAATGTGAATTTAGGGCAGAGCAGCATGTTTAAGCTAGTGGTGGTGCTTGGACAGAATGCGTTATCTGTTCCATAGGAGACTTTGGTTATAAATTACTCAAGCACAAATTCATCTTAAGTTGATAGATGGTCAGTATTAGTGTTGCTGTCCCACGCAGAACAGCATAAATGTCAACCTAACAAACCATTGTTGTGTAGACAGTGTAGTAATGTCAGATATGTTGAAAAGAAGAAAGAAATGATCATAACAAGTTAGATCATAACAAGGCAAATCATAACAAGACAGATATTCACAGTTTTGGTTCTTCCTATGTCTCCACACACTGATATTAACCGAACATCCGGTGAGCTTTAAATAGGACTATTAGAGCACACCACTCTGAGAGGAGGTCCATTCAGCTCCACACAGTTATTACAAAGTGCCATGAAAACTATTGGTGTTATCATTATTTGAAAGCATTTTTGCACATTTTTCCATATCAAATTTGGCCCAATTTTATTTTCCCTAAAATGTTTAGGCATATATAAATAGTTGTGAGAGAAAAAAGTAAACTGTAATTTTTTTTATTGTGCAAGGTAGAAAAACATCAAATCTAGTTGCACTCAGTAATATTAATACAGCAAAGTGGGGACAGTTACATACTGTACAGGCATAATACTGATACCCCAAAAAAGAATTTCAAAATAATTACAATGCATTTGCAATAGATTCACATCCTATATGTTTACTCATTACAAACAACTAATAGAAATGATCGATGGTAACAAAACTTATCACTGAAGCCACTGGAAACAGAGTATTGGCACCTGCTGACCAATGTTGCTTTCCACTACAAACATAAATGTATCCAGAGGTAGTTCACCAAAACATAGAAGGAAAGATAGAAGATGGTATGGATGGAGAATCATTACTACAGCTTAAAATGGTCAAAAACCAAATATCATCAAACTCGTTCCAAAGATTACAAGTAAAGCATCATGGAGACGTCAATACTCATTCAGTGAACTGCATGCACAAACTCTTTCTAATCATTCATCAACTAATGAAGCACATTTCTCTGTTAATGGTCATATTTGAGAGAGACAAATGGTTTTGGCTTTGACATTGTAAAGGCCTTCTAAACTTCATAAACTGTGTATTTACGTAAGCTATAGTGTGTTGCTTGATCTCTAACCTTGCTGTACTATACTTAATTGCATTTCTCGGGAATAGACTGTTCCTGTTTGCCTTTGATATTATCTATTAACGTGTAGAAGACATGAATTAATGTTTGCATGCATACAAATGGACCAGGGTTGAAACCAGTTAAGGTCTTGTGTATTTTAAACAGAACATGACCATTGTGATAAAACACTGTGTGTGATGAAATAACTGAATTATAGAGTTTCAACCAATGAGATGATCAGTTACATTGTAAATGTTTACCTGATGAAATTGTACACATTGTAATACATCAATTAAAACACTTTAGAAACTAGAATTGTTTGCTATTATTAGTAGCAATAGTAATATCAGTAGTATTGGATGATTTTAGCTTAAATGGTATCAAGATACATGTTGGCCAATAAGTCACAGGAAGTACACCATGCGGCAGCTATGTTATGGCGTACTTCCTCTGACTTATTGGCCAACATGTATCTTGATACCATTGTTCTCTGTAGTATCATCGACAAAATACAAAAAGTACAGATACATTAAGAATTAACTAGCATATATAGATGAACTAGTAAATGTATTTACTTACTGTAATATGAGGTTGCCCAAATCACATATCACTGAATTAAAATATTATCACAGCTAAATAGTTATTTATATGTTTATATTTTTCAGTCATATTTATTTAATGCAACATATTTTGATGTGTTTGAAAGGCTTTACTTTTTAATATTAAAATGTTCTCCTCAAGTAGCAGTGGAAGCACTAGAAACAATGATATGTGACTATTTCTAAAAGCTTACATGTGATTTGTTAGGCAACAAAACGTAACCAAAGCATAAACAGATAAAGATATAAATGTTTTTCTTTCATCAAAAAGTAAAAATGCCAAATTGTTGCCTCAGGCCGGAGGCAGAAAATTCAACATTTACGGTCCACCTTTAGGTATTTATGAAACCAGCCAATTCAGAAGGAGAATATCCCATATGTTTCCCTGAGCTTATGGTGAATGCTGGTTTGATAGACATGTTAATTATAACACTCCAGGCATTTGTCAAAGGAATACCTCTGGAATGATACATCATAATAATCTGACTGCAGCAGTTTCTAAAAATACCACCACCATCCACCACCAGAATAAACTTTCAAGTCTGCTTACTTCCACTGCCTGGGTCTATTTTGTGGAGCTCTAAAGGCTTAAGAACTGGGTCTGAAGCAGCATTACAAGAACAGCGTTACGGGTTTTCCTTTGATTGATTAAAAATGTCACAGGCCCTGCTGCCTCTGGGCATCCAAAATCCCACAGCTGTGCCTGGGAGGCCCTGTGCGAGTGTCCGTGTTAAACCTGCACAGTAGCTTACAGGAGGCATGTGACCTCCAGCCTACCTCCAGATGGACTCCCTCACAAAGTGTCTGACACTATGCAAGGTCCTCCTGCCCACGCATTGTGTGGAATTTGCTCCCATCCCATCTGTGCAGGTTTCTGGTGGATGAAAAGAACATGAAGTACCACACCTGCAGATTAGATCACAACATTGTCTGCACGCATATTATACAGGATGCTGGTCAAGCAGAAATATAATAAGCTCTTAAGTGTGCAGTGCAAACAGACAGAAACGGGGTCACAATGAACACAATCAATTAACAAATCCAAAACAAGTACTATTCAGGTTGAATGGACAGAGATGTAGACTAAATCCTACAGGCTTTGGATTGTTATCTTTCGGGAACACACTATTACAACTATTGACCTGGGCGGCTTTCAAACAATGTGAACAAGAATGCAAAGTATTTCAGTTCTAACAACAATGGAGCAGTGAATAGGGCAACCTGGATTTTCTCAAACACTTAGAGGCTCGTGAAGCCTGCAAGATGCAGCTTATGGCATTGTGACATAATGAATAATTCTATAATAATGTATTTTATTTTTTCACATTATATAGACTGAGATTATTACCTTTTGGTGGAAACATGTGTTAAACTAGAGCATCTGCACTTACATGAGACATTTTTGACATGAGATGTATTTTGCTGTCAAGACAACACTGTAAATCAGCTTCTAGATCAATTATGTTTGTGAGTTGGAAAAAAGACGTATGATGATGCACATCTGCATGTCACAGATAAAGCTATCTAGGTTAAATGTGAAATCCCATTTAGCTGCGCTGTAAAGTTACCTTCTCTTTCATTATGAAGTGACTGTTCTTAGAGAGAAAAATGTTTTTGCTGTCATATTGATAAGTGAGAGCTGCCGCAGTGACAGTTGATTGCGATGAGCATCGAGGCAGGCACAGCTGTAATGAGGAGAAGGTGGGGGTGAAATTCTGGAAGATTCTGCAAGAATCTTACGAGTGGACCCCATTTCATTCGTTTATTGTGGGGACTGTTTGTAAGAGCTAGGTGGGTTAGCCTTCCCTGTCACAGCCACAACTGTGGTGGGGCACTAAAGATATAAGGGTGAGTTCTCTCACTTTAGTATACGAGCTTGCTTGTCACCATCAAAATCTATGGGAATGTGCATACCTCTAGATGTGTTGGTTTGACTTGACGTTGCATGCTAATATCTCAGATGTAATTTTTCTCTTCACGCAGGTTGCTAAGCTATACGTAACCAGACCAGCTAACGTTACTTCAGCTAATGAGACAAGCTAACGATATGGTGTCGACTACCGAGCTGCCGTTACATCAATATAACCACAGTACATTAACAACGCTATATTTGCTGCTGGCTTCTGCCGCACGCCAGCTAACCTCAAGAGAAAACGACACATTACAGGAGCTACACAACTAGCAGCTTGCTAGCACGAATACATGCTAACATTAGCTGGGAAGTTAGCGCCGTTGCAGCACGTCTGTTGGACTCCGCATAGATGGTGCAGCCCCACTACCAGTGATAAGACACCTCGGAACGGCACCATATCAATATAGTCACCACGTTTTGGACATGTCGGGCGATCCAAAACAAATGCACGCCGTTGTTGACCACATTTATTGAGCTAAAACGAAATGGCCTGCTAGTTATTTCCCAACAAATCTTCCAAGCTTGTCAGTTGTGGTCGTGACGTTAGCTAATGTCGTTTCAGCCAGCGTCTCTTTGTTTTGTGCCGTGTGGGAAGCACCTTGTCCACATGGTTCACCTCTTCAATACGAGATCAAACGTTGTCCTTGCACTAAAATGTGTTTATTACAGAGCCAATGACTGGAACACACTGATACCGATCTCCTCACTGCAGAGATGTCAAGTAAGGAGCTGGGAGTGTTTTAGCTAACGTTGCTCCTCGTAGGCGGTGGTATTAAAATCTAAAATACATCAGACTGTTTCCATACATCCACTTTAAGTGATGCAATCATAATACATACATATCTTAAGTTTATTCAAGATTAGCAAAAAAGAGAATCGATTTAGATCGATTTGTTATTGATGTTTTTATTTCATAGAGACAACAAGTATTGTTTGGAAGAGTTAAATAATAATTAAGTTTATATATATATATATATATATATATATATATATATATATATATATATATATATATATAATACATAAATAAATACTAGTACTATACTAATATGCTGTTTCACTTAATTGATGCTTATGTTTCATTTGGACCTTTTCAGAGAGACCATCTCATGCCCCTCCGGCTCCCCCTGCCCCTGCAACAGTAAGAACTCATACATGAGTGTAACATCAACTATTGTCTGGGTGTCCCAAGTTAAGCTGATGTTGCTGTTTGGACACTTAAGTACATGTTTTTCATTTGCTTTAACATTAATTTGAAAAAATAGTTTTTGTTGAATCGACAACCCCTGTTAGGGACACAGACTGATGTTCTGATTTGCCGTTGCTTCTGAAATTCTTATTACTTTATTGCCTCAGCATAAATGCAAGTTTCTTTGTTTTGCTTTATTTTTTAATGTTAGTTGCTTCATATTTGTTTTAAGCTCCCCCCTTCCTATTTTATTTAGTTTCTTATTCATATTTCTATCTCATTGTATTTTCACCAGCAAATGCCCAACACTGCCGGGTTTGTGGGCTACAACCCATACAGCCATCTGGCCTACAACAACTATAGACTGGGAGGAAGCCAAAGCAGCAACAGTCGGGTAACGGTATGAATATTATTTATATATATATATAAATAAATGAAGTGTGACTGTTCAGGCAAACTCAAGGGGAGAAACTTAAGCTTGCTTGGTCAAAATAAGATACCACAGAATCTGTGCTTTGTTCAGAGCAAATAATATTAGATACATATTTTGCATTTTCCACTGTTAAAATAGCAGATGCTGCATAAAAGTCAGTATCAGAAGCCAAACTCACTCCATTACTAAGAATGAACCTGTAGTACGTGTTACTCTAAACACACTCTGCTGTGTCCATCACAGTGAAGGCCAGCTAAAAGTCCTTCTGTGTGTATTGAAATACCACCTGCCTCTCAAAGTCTACAATTCTGACAACCATGTAAAGTAACCAATGCCAACAGTGTTGCCATGGTATTACAAACTCGCTGCATTGCTCTGGCTGCTGAGCAGTAATTCAGTCGCTGCATGCAAGCTGTGGTTGGCTGACTCTGATAATGGCATTATAAGCAAATCTCAGATTAAGTGTTTTTTTTTTGTATTTTTCTTTTACAGTCAGCGCTATTCCATTGTACTCTGTAGGGTTCCTGACCTGTGTAGGGCCTCAAACTGTCATTAATTAAACCAAGTTAATTTAATAAAAAAAAATACTTTGATGCATCTTATATTTGATTCAAAGTACACATACATAGTGCATATTACATAACATGCACGTACTCATAGTTTCACAAGCTGTCCTGAGCCTCGGCAAGCAAGAGTGTTTAAAGGGTGGCCTGATAACTACACAGCAACAGTGCCTAAAGGTGACTCTTTTTCTTTATTTACCAGAATTCCTCTGGAATAAATATCCCAAAGCCTCCCAAGCCACCTGATAAGCCATTGATGCCGTATATGAGATATAGTCGTAAGGTAAGTAACAGTATGCAGCTGTATTTTGCAGCATTATGTGCTCTGTTGGAAAACAGGGATGCTTTGCTTCTCAGATATTCTATGCCATCACATAAAGTAAGACGTACATTTTTGAAAAAAAACACTAATAGCTGTTTATTAAGGTAGGTGTGTAAAGCTAAATTAAGCTGGGACTGTCCACATCATATACTGGGATTTATCAACTTGGAGATGGAGCTGAAAGCACTCGGCCTCCTCTGGTTTGTGACCTCTCTGCAAAGAGAACCACTTAAAGCCCCTCCAAACCAACCCAACTCTACACCCATGTCTGGTTCTCATCACCAGGTTTGGGATCAAGTAAAAGCCTCCAATCCTGATCTGAAGCTATGGGAAATTGGGAAGATAATCGGTGGCATGTGGAGGGACCTCACTGATGAGGAGAAACAGGATTATTTGAATGACTACGAAGCAGAGAAGGTTGGTTGTTTAACAAGGAGTGTTTATGGGAGTTTTCTCATGGGTGACCAGTAGATGTGTCTCCAATAGTTGTGGGTCCCTCCTGTCATCATTCCTTACTTTCTAACAGTCCTGAGTAAACCTCTTTCCCTATCATGTCGTAGTCGATGGAAACGAGGGCCCATTTTGTGTCAGCTTGCCATCTTGGTTTCCTTGTCATCCCCTTCATCCTTTCCACCGTAGATTGAGTATAATGAGAGCATGAAGGCCTATCATAACTCGCCAGCATACCTGGCCTACGTCACCGCAAAAAGCCGGGCCGAGGCAGCCCTGGAAGAGGAGAGCCGCCAGAGGCAGTCCAGACTGGACAAGGGCGAGCCTTACATAAGCATTCAGCCAGCGGAGGATCCAGATGGTAAGCCCAATCAGCTAAATGCGTTGTCTCCCAAGGTTTAAAGCACTGTAACAGAGTTGTATTTACTCTAGCACAACCACACAGCGTTGCCCGTCCACACAACCAGACACTTTGTTATCTTTCTCCTCATTCTACACTGCTACATCCACATCTTTGGTAATGCTACCTTTGAAAGGCCATTTCTGCTTTTAAACTGCAAATGGAACAAACTTTGTCTTTGTTTTGCACAACTGTTTACATTTTGTAGGTATTCTCGGCATTGGTTTAGACATAATTGCAGAATTTACATTCTTTTGTCTGTTGTTTTTAAAACTGACACAAACACACACGCACGCACATTCACATACACGTTAGACACCCACCCAAGCCGTTTGAGTTACACCCACCTCAAGGAAATGATGCTTGTCTGGGGTCTGGCAGGGTTACAGGAGACGATAATGACATACAGGAAAACTACAGATAAAACCAATTGCTATTCAGAAACACCCCAGACCATATCAATGTCAGCGTTTGTATCCCAGTGGGTTATGTTCTCAAAAAACTGCACGTACGTCAATGAGTAAATGAGATTAAGCTCTCCGGGTGGTTACTCAAAGATTGGGCTTCATTAATAAGTACAGTCTTATAGATATTCTACCCTGACCTGCTGCCATCTACCAGTTTCTCCTGTTCTGTTCATAACAGCATTAAAATAGTGCAGAGACAATGGGCCTGTTAGACAATCATGCACTGTTGTGGGAAGTATCTATTGAGGGTGTTTTCAAATACAGTTAATTAACATTTTTCAACATTTAATTAACTGTATTTATTGAAAGTTTGTAATGGGTGTAATGTAATCTGGACAATATTTACCATTCAGAAGGTGCCATGTATACTTAAAATAAAAATACAAAGTCGTTGAGACTGAATCCTCAAACACTGAATTCAGAATGTGTTGTTTGACTGTTTCCTGTTGTGGTGTTTAACCAACTACTTGAGCACCTTTGAAATTTTCAACATGGCAAATGAGTTTAATTTCTGCTCTCTGGAAACCTGCAAATGGGTGCATAGCAGCAACTAGTCCAGTGATGGGAGCTTTTGTTGCAGTAGATAAAGGTTTTGACAAAGCCAAAAAGGAGAGCCTCATGTATAAAAGTGTTGAATAGTGTTGCCAAATGGAAATCAAGTGTCGATCTCTCCATCACATTATTATCAGTTATTGCATCTAAATGAAACAAACAAGCAAGTGTTTCTACACATGTTGGTGAAATGCATTGCATACAATGCTCTCCTGACTGTATACAGACACAGTACTCCTCATGCATCCTCATAAAAACTGAAAAAAGAATGGGAGGAGATTGTCCAATTTATATTTACCAAATTATAACAAATTTCGGCAGACCCAAAGTCTGTAATCACTATCAAAGATGTTACTCAAAGTTACTGTACTTTTACTGTATTTTTTGTCTAAATGCATTTCTAAAATATACAATGAAATGAAAAAAAATCGTATTTGAATACAGCTGGCCTTAATTCCTTCTCACTGCAGTGTGGAAGAAGTAACCAGGAGGAATCTCTTCTTGCACCATCATCCTCTATCTAAATGTCAGCGGAGTATACATTTAAGACCAAGAATGTTTGCTGTCACATGCAAATTGCAGACTGTATCTTGAAACTGGGACATCATGAGGCTATTCTCAACTCTCTTTCTGTATAAAAATTAAGCAATATTATTCTCATGTTTTCAGTTTCTTGATACAGCAGTATTTGCATCATTTTGTTTTATATCACGTGTGTTGTAGTTTGCCGAAGCCTCTCATACTAGTGAATGGTGACACATCTCTATACTTTGCCTTTTGACAGATAGGTGTGTGAATATGTATTTTCTAAGACAGTGGTAACCACTCTGATGCTTTTTGATGTCTTCAGATTATGACGACGGGTTTTCTATAAAGCACTCGGCTGCAGCTCGTTTCCAACGCAACCACCGTCTAATCAGCGAGATCCTCAGTGAGAGTGTCGTCCCAGATGTGCGCTCAGTTGTTACCACCGCTCGGATGCAGGTCCTCAAACGCCAGGTCCAGTCTTTGATGGTACACCAGGTATGATCAAGTTGTGGACTTCTAATCTTCACGCAATGGTGGCATTTAGCAAACAGCTTTTGTTTTCTATTGGTTTTCTATATGTAATTACCATGTAGAGCCATGTGTGTCATGTGTCGCAGAGAAAATTGGAAGCTGAGTTGCTTCAGATTGAAGACCGCCACCAGGACAAGAAAAGAAAATTCATTGATGCCACAGAGTCGTTCACAAATGAGCTCAAAAGGGTACGCCGTCTTTAACGTTGTAATCACTTTTTGCGTGTTTACCTGTACAATGTGCAGCACTGGTTATATGCCAGTGTACATCTCTCTTACAGACATTAGCTGCAGCTGTTCTGGCAATCATACAGCTGTCAGCGGTCCTTCACAATTTGTAGCCTTAATAATAACTTTTGTTCTGAAATGAAATGCAGCACTGTGCAGTTGAATGCACTGTCCACTATTCACAACAGGTGGCGCCATTTATCTTTACAGCATCTATTCAGGGACTGAGAAGTAGTATTTTCAAACAAGGTACTGAAACCTTGTAGTTATGAACACAACTCATTCAGGTACATTATTGAGTTACTTTAAGTTGTTACTTTGTGTTCGACTATCACTAAACTTTGAAAAGTAAAAAAGGTGCAGCAATTGTTTTCACCTTTCTACATTGATTTCCAAATTACTGTACTTTAAAGCTGTGCTGCCTGAAGGTGGAAGTGGACATGGAGAAGATTTCTGCAGAGATTTCTGCAGCAGAAGAGGCAACTCGCAAACGTATGGTAGATCGTGATAAGGTTGCAGGGGACAGAGGCACAAGAGATGCTCCAGCTTGTGTGTTGGCAGAAGAAGAAAAACACATTTGTGCCACACATGGCAACAAGTCCCAGCCAAACTCTCAAAGCGAAAGTAGCAACAAAGAAGGCGAGGAAGCAGAATCCAACAACACAGATACACCAGGTGAGCTACACTGGCTTTTATTTATGGATTTTCTGCCATCTGGCTCTTATGCAGGGTTTCATGTTTTTTAACATCATGCAATCTTCTGGTTTCTATGACTCAGAGAAGCCAAAAGCTTCAGAGGAGCTTGAGACTCATCCAGGCAGTGAGGAGGGGGCATCAGAGGACAAGGAGAGCGTCCCAGAGGGAGCCATGGAGGAGGGAACCAGCGACAGTAACACAGGCTCAGAGACCACCTCTGCACAGACAGAAGATGCCCCGACTAGTGAGCCATCAGAGTCGACCAGTAGGGCAAGAGCTGCCCACTGAGTCAAAAAGAGGTCACCATCTGTGAACTGTAAGGCTATCATTACGTCTGCTGGTCTGCAGTATCGTCCTCTGATAACATATATTGCACATTATCATCTTAGTTTGTCAAAGAGTATGAAGAACATTTAGATGGGGTGAATGCTTTAACATGCCTAAAGGAAAGAGGAGGCTTAAGTTGAGTTTGAAAACACGAAGACTCACAGGCAATACAAAGAAATTATACAATTGTAAAGCTGACAAAGCAAAGATCCTTTCTAAAATCAATGTCTGCTGAGTGCATCCATGTGAAAGCACTATATTTCCTGCACAGGTCTCATTGCCATTTGGAAAAACCCATACAAGCTCTCTTCAGCACTCACTGATACATATCTCTAGCACTCTGTCTGACAGACCCCAGATTGTCGCAAATTAAGACTGGCTATTTGAAAAAAGCTGTCACATTAAACAAACTGTGTTCAGTGTTGTATTTAACTTTGTCCTTTGTATTGTAATGTCCTTGTTGCTTTGATTGTTATTTTTGCATGATGCAATTTTTAAAAACAATTTGGCATACTTGTGATGAGTGATGCTAGGTGACCATCTCCTTGGCAGGAGAATATTTGTTTACTCTCCGTATCAGTATTACAGTGACAGTATTGTCTCAGGAGTTTGTAATCAGTAGTGGTTATTTTTGTTATTTATTATCAGCATTTTTATTAATGTGTATTGGTTGTCCCAGTTCATATAATTATATCACATGATCATTAATGCTGTACAATTCTCGCAGTGTTCTCAAGTTTGCTTGCTGTCAATCAAATCAAAAGCAGTACGCTTAGAACATGTCTGTGTTATGATGAATATTGCAATTTTCAACAGAAAACTTTTAAATGTACTGTAATTGTGTACACAGTGTAACGAGGTTTGCTTAAACATGTTTTTTCATGTTGTAAAACAGCTTAAAGAACATTCATAAACATGCAGTCTTACAATTGATTTCTTTTTGCATATTTATACCAATAAACTTTTCTACCCTGAACAAGTTCTTGCTTCATTTTTTTCCAATAACATTTGATGCTAGGAGATTATCTTTTTTTTAATAAATAAATATTGATCATTATTAACAGCACAAACATGCAAAATGGACAACAAACTGTATTTTTTGATGACACTACATTACTGTAACGGATCATGATTATAAAAGATCACGAGCCTGGATGCAGAGTCTTGTATCAAGCATGCAATGTGCCGTGCTTTCACATAGCTGTTTGTCCTTTGCACAGTATAGGTAAGGGAAGTGGTAAGATGAGAGGGAATGGTTCTGATTTCCTGTTATCAGCACAGAACTAGCAACCTTCTGAAAAATTCTGTTGTGTTGTCACAAAATTCAGCATTAAAGCCTCAAGGAGAGATATATATACATATATATATGGCAGGAGATATATAGATGCTTCATGTGTCATGTTTTCTATAGTTTCAGCCTCAGATACATGGTGTAATGATCATACTTCATAGTGCTATAGTTTCAATGTGACAGATGTCATCTGCTATGCAACTTGCCACATTTTGCTACGTGCGGGTACCACTGCCTCCAGTGAAAGTAAGAAACCACAACCGCAGAGATACAGGTGTGCAGAAGTCTGTGTATAGCTCGTCGTAGGCTTCATCTGCTGTCCAGCACAACAACTCTTATCTCCATAAAATTCTACATTGTACAATCATGCAAAATAAAGGCTGTTCAACATTGTCAGATACAAAGATAAATTACACAATGGCGGACAAAGAATGGGTTAATTTAACAT
Source organism: Clinocottus analis (assembly GCF_023055335.1). NCBI lineage: Eukaryota > Metazoa > Chordata > Actinopteri > Perciformes > Cottidae > Clinocottus > Clinocottus analis. Next base: position 8,267,347 of record NW_027175954.1, on the reverse strand, counting down.
AAGGAACATAAAAGACGTCAAACCAAACAAGGATAGACTTATAAGTCATAATAATTACATTAAATAGTAAGTAAGTAAGAATGTAGCGTGATAGGGAGCTACAAAAGACTGTTGTTGCCCCACACTCATAAGGATACACGCACACAAACGTGTGTGTCATGTATGAGTGTGTGGATAACGTGTTCACACTTTAGTTTGAGTCTGTGGTTTTTTCACATGATACTTTAGGGTGAGGAGAAAAAAGTTTCTCGGAGACAGTTGTTTTTTTCATTTCAACAAAAGGGAAACCACCATCAAACACAGACATCCACTCATCTGTGCTTCGTGGCTTTAAGTGCAGCGCACTACTCTCGTCAACATGACTCGTGTCAGAGGTGAGTACCTAATTAGAGTTTAACTAACATAGTTAAAAGGATGTTGTATCTACTCTGGTGAAGGAATGCATGTACAAGATTATGCATCAAAATGAGCATACTGTTTTTAAATTATAAACAATTTAACAATTATCATAGTTATGTCAAAAGCAAATATGAAAAAAGTGACCTAAAATACCAGACAAAAAAAACTTTTCTGGAATCAAATTAATCAAAAGATATTGTGTCTACAATCATCTACATATAACGTGGCAATGGATAAAATGATTGAACACTAGTGTCAATGTTTGACCCTCTGTAGTACTAGCTTTTTTAGTAAAGAGCAGACTGATTGATAGACACACACAGCACATCAAGGAAGGCATGATTTGGAGTTTAAGTTATGTGTTAATCAATTAGAAATCTTCGTCTGTAGTTGTTTATCAGTCAACATTTTTTTTGGTATACATGCTTATTATTGTGATTAAAACAATGACATCAAGAGATATCTGTCTTATCTTGTTTGCCTAATCACAATTATACATATATACATACATATACCCTGTAAAAGAATACACAATACAGTGTCAATGAACTTTTGATTAAAAATGCAGAACTAAACTATTGACTAAAACCACTCTACCACAGGAAACTACTTACTTCTTACAGTAAGCACGGCAGTGTCACAGTAATCGAAAGACACACTCAAAGCATAAACTATGACCAGTAGGCTAGCATCTAAATAGGGACACCACCGAGTTTCCACATAAACATCAGTTATAAAGTGATAAGAACTCCTTTAGCTTTGTGAAATCTAATAAAATACATAATTATCTCCGCCTGGCCTTAATGACTACACATGTACAACAGAAAGTTTGGGTTATTAACTGTTTATGAAGTTTGAAATATGTATGTATGTACCAATTCTGGAATTTAACTCGTAAAACAATTTAGTATATCTTTTGTTTTGTTTCTTCAGTGTTGACCGTTCGTTTGTAAATCTTTTTTCTTATGAATACTTTAACATTATGGCATTATATTATTCTCTAATATTTCACATAATGGTCACCTATGCAGCTTAATAAGGATATTGTCAATCGTGCTATTACAGTGCTTGGTTTTCTAAAAGTTCTTCATTTGTTTTTCAGATCTCCCAAACATTCTGCCAGCTGTGCTGATATGGTTAATGCATGTCAAGGTGAGATTCAAACACAAGTGCAGCACAATCTTATTAGAGTTATAAACAAGATGGTAACACATTTGTGGCAATTTGTATCCAGATCATATTGTAACAGGGGTGAAAATAGCAACTACTACTTTCCCCTTTGACTTGTTGGTTAATTGCTCAACTTTACTTGCTTTCATCTGATCATTTAATTTGATTTTGATTCCAGTGTTCCATGTCTCTACGTGAATTCAATAAAACCATCACTATAGTCACAGACTATAACTTCTCCACCGACAGCTACCCAGACTATAACTACAGTATAGATTATGCTGACTATCCTGAGGTCTGTGCAAAACAATTCAATCGCCAGTTCCGCGGCTGGTTCATGCCGACCTTCTACTCCATCATCTGCTTCCTGGGGCTAGTGGGGAACCTACTTGTCATCCTCACATTCTTCTACTTCAAGCGTCTCAAGACCATGACGGATGTGTACCTGCTCAACTTGTCCTTTGCGGACCTGCTCTTTGCTTTGTCGCTCCCCTTTTGGGCAGCCAACTCCATGACAGAATGGGTGCTGGGTCTGATGCTGTGTAAAGCTATGCACACCATTTACAAGGTCAGCTTCTACAGCAGCATGTTCATTCTCGCTTTCATCAGCATAGAACGCTACTTCGTCATCGCCAGGGCCGTCTCTGCTCACCGCTACCGCTCCAAAGCAGTGTTTCTCAGCAAGGTGTCGTCAGCTGCCATCTGGTTGATGGCACTGATTTTCTCCATACCGGAAATGACCTACACCACGATCAATAACAACACCTGCTCCCCTTACTCCAGCAATTATGACAAGCTCCGTGTCAAAATACAGGCCAGCCAGATTGTCTTGGCTTTTGCCCTCCCGCTCCTGGTCATGAGCATCTGTTACAGCGGCATTGTCCAGACCCTTTGCCAGGCTCGTGGCTTTGAACGCAATAAGGCCATCAAGGTGATTCTCGCTGTGGTGGCTGTGTTTCTCTTCTGCCAAATGCCTTACAACCTGGTCTTGATTGTGAACACAGTCGTCACAGCAAAAGGTGGAGTCAAGGTCTGCAACTACGATAACATGATCCTGTATGCCATCGATGTCACCCAGTGCATGGCGTTCCTGAGGTGCTGCCTGAACCCATTTGTCTATGCTTTTATTGGTGTCAAGTTTCGTCACGACCTCCTGAAGCTACTGAAGGATTTGGGCTGCATGAGCCATGACTGGTTCATCAGGTTTACAAGGGGCAGGAGGAGGAGCTCCGGGGCCACCGACACCGAGACTACCACCACATTCTCTCCTTGAAGCTGTTTCAGAATGAAAAAACACAGATGTATCTCAGCAGACCACACAGTGGATATTAAACATTTGGATAAAAGTCTCAACTAAAATACAAAACATATGTTACATGTACATAGCAGAAGTTCAATGACAATGTTTTTTTTTTGTGTGTTTGTCTCTATGATAGTGTTTATTCTCGTCAGTTAAGACAACGCAAGGCTTGGTTATTTTTTGTGTTGGCTACAAAGTGTACAGTATATCTAGAAATTTACAGTGTTATTGAAAAAAAACCACCTGAAAAGCACCAAATCCTGTTCAATAAACTGAATATAGAACGGTCTCTTTTTTGTATTCTAACTGTTTGCAATATTGTAAAAATGATCAAATAAGTTAGAAGACTTGAAAGTGCTGCTTTGTGCATTTAATACATAAGGAAAACAATAACTTATGCCGGAACCATGACAACATATCAGAAACATGTCTTCTAATATGTATATATATGTATATATAAAACACATACAAGTTTTCAGACATAACCCCCCCGTTGTGAAACAACCACAATACACTTATCAAAGGATAGTCTGTACTTGTCTGTGCCTGTTCTGTGTGCACCGTTTGTCCGGGTCAGTCAGGCATATATATCACTGAGGCAGACTGAGGTAGTAGCATGGCATTTATTTTGATTTGGACATGCAGTTTTCAAATTCTTTGTCAGACAGTGTTCTCTTCTTGTGCTGATGTTCCATCAAACGTCAATGGTGCCCTCTTTTCATGAGGGGTAAGGAAGCTCTGTGCAAGCTTTTTGGCCAAAGTATAAATAAGGCATAAGGCTTAAAGTTACAATGTGTAACACTTGGCCACATGCTCCAGACAAATAGTCACCTACCAAAAACTAACTAACAGCAGGGAAAGAATATTCAACTAAACTGCCAAAGCTCAAAAACACTACTGTGTTTCTTTATTCTTTATTGTGTGGTCTTTCTCTTCTGACATTCATTCCTTGGGGCTCTGTAGTTATACATATAACCTGATACTAGCACAGAGTTAAGTATAATCATCTAGAAAACTATACCTACCTTGGACTGTTACAATGGCACTATCATTTTATTCCATGTTTCCATCCAGGTAAATTGGTGGATCCAATTGTTATACAAAAAACATATATGATGTCATTTCTTTGTAATCGTCCAAAATAATGTTAAGTGTATGGGTATATTTTCAAGTAGGCCACTGACTGGTCGAAACGTCCGATGCTTTGAGTGGGCAGCGCGCAGTGTATTCAGCGGGCCGGTCTGACAGTACCTTCCGGGAAACTTTTTACCCCCAGTCCGCCCCTGGCACAGGGTCTAACTTATGCAATGTCAGCAACAGTTTACGCAGTCTGAATTTGAATTGCATCAGCAAAAGGAAGTATAGATTTAAGTTTACATCTAAGAAAAGAAAACGTATGGAAAATGCAGCATTCTAAAGTCTTTTACACAGAAGATATCATAATTAATCCAGAGATGACTTGCCTTTAAGGTTAAGGGAGGCAGAAACATACAGAGCATGCTTTATCAAAACTATTTAGTTATCATGTACAGGTCACGTACAAGGAGAAATAATATTTTATCAAGAAAGCCTACTCCACAGGTACAGCTTGAGTTGTGTCATGATACCATGTTACCCTTTACAAATCTTATTCACAAAAAATATTCAGTAGCACTAATAAACTTTTTAAAATCTTCTCCTTTAAAATCATCTACATCAGCAGTAAAATCCAAAATATCAGATAAAAAGCTCCTTTCAGACTGTGATGATGGATAATGCAACACACAGGATCCGTGGAGTTAAGCTCACGCTTGTTTCAACGATTCCTACAACACGGCATTTTCTGCAAACATTCTCTACAGCTATGCACACGCCAGAGTAATATTTCATTTTCAACTTAGTAACTTAGTAAGCGTTTACTCGTGCACAGCATTACAATGTTGTGCAATAATGTCACATGTGCTACCTCTTTTGAATCACTTTCTTTTATATAGTTAAGGTGTGAAATAAAAAAACAGCCCTCCGGGCTAAAACTTTACACTGCTAGGTGACATCATCAGTTGGGAGTCACACGGATTAGTAATCCTCTCTGCTGATAGGCTCACAGGGGAACAGGGTTGGGATTTCATTAATAAAAGCATGCAACGTGCAAAATGTTAAGGTAATGCAGTGAACAGTCCAAGAGTAAAACATTACAACCGAAGAATCTTAACCAGAAGAAAATAAGGTAAGAACCTTTCTTTACCTCAATTTAAGATATATGAGCAGTTGCAGTTAAACTGTGTTTTATCATTGTGAATGTTATTATTATCATTATTACTGCAGCAGTCCTTAGCAGGGACACATGAAGCTGTTTGAAAGCAAATTAGGACGCTATACATGTATGCTCTTGTTTCCTAAAATATAAAAACTGCTGCATAACTCAGAAGTTGCATTACAGTTCATATGCCCATTGTATTTAATGTTGTATTATGTTTTTGACCAAGGGGGGAATTATGAAACTAATTCCCATTTTATTTCTTTTTAAATGATCTGACTTTTCCATAAAACAAGGCGATGTTTCTTTAGATTACCTAAAATAAATGTTTTGGCTGTTTAAGGAAAACACTTGTGTAGTCACGGTAACCACGGATCACCTGTGTGACTCATTGAGCACCACTCCTCGTCTGAAACACAGAAAGGGAGACACAGCATGATCTGATCATCCCTCATACGACACACCCTTTCCGAACAGCTATTCATGCTGACATCAGCATTGAATTGAGACATTTACTTAGCTGGTGGTATTATTCATTGCTTTTTGGATGGATTGAGAAACGTATGAAACCTTGGGCTTCATGTGCTGACTTTACAGTAGGACACAAACTATTTACAACTGTAAAGTTTTTTTTTGCTTAAGGGGAAACGTTGCCACCTTTTTTGTGGAAGTCCAATCAGTGTTGATGGGAAATGTAGTCAATTTAATCAATAAACTCATCAATGTGTGCGGCATTGACCAAAGGAGAGTATGCAGCTGTTTGCAGCTGCATCCAATGCCAACAGTGACATAATTGAATGAAAGGACTACAGACTGTAATTGCAGCTTGGATTTGCAGTCTGTTTCTTGGATATTCAGCTGTATTTATAAGCCAGAGTATAGAGCGGAGGAAATGCAGCGGTGTGAGTCCGAGGTCAGGCTGCATTGTGAGAGGGTGTGGATGGTGGAGGCCCTCCGGGTGTGAGAAGCTTGTGTGTAATAGGGCCTACATGTACCAGGATGCATTACACACAAGCTTACTGGCTCTGCTCCACGGGCAAGAGAACTCAGCTTTCTTGGTCAATATAGCCCAAACTTGATTGCCTCGATTGACTACATTTACCATGAACGAGCAAAATACATGATAACATATATATGTATGTATGTATGTATGTATGTATGTATGTATGTATGTATGTATGTATGTATGTATGTATGTATGTATATGTGTATATATATATATATATATATATATATATATATATATATATATATATATATATATATATATATATATATATATTAATCTGCCTGGAAAGGTTGGGTTGGGTGTTGCTTTGTTGGGTTGGGTGTTGCTTTAGTAACAGAGGCAACAATGAAAAACTTGAGATATGTGTTCATGTAACAGTACTCAAAATGCACTAAAATAAATATGAGTATCGGGAGGTAAAAGCTTTCAATTGGTCTGTTTTGCAACAAGGACAAAGGCAAGGCTATCCTCTCAGTGTAACTAATCTCTCTCCATTGTATCTCTGTCTGCAGTAGTCCCAGAGGACTGTGAGCTCTCCTAACATGATGCCTACAGCTAAAGGCATGTCCCAAATGATACCCAATCACGTCTTGAGAGTGGGTCAAACTATCCGTTTGGGCTCGGGGCAGCAGGAAACAGTCAATCAACATCCCAGTCGCACGGAGCCCAGCATTAATCGAGGTGACCCTGATCTTGATATTTCCCTGGATAACCTCAACCAGCTCATTCTGGAACTGGATCCGACATTTGAACCCATCGAGGTCAAAAGTTCTTTGTGCATCAGCCCTCCGACAGGTACAGAGTCACTGTGAGGCCACTTCCCTTTGTTTCACTTTTACTGCGATTTTATAACATTCTCTAACCTAACCACGTGTGAAAAAGAGCATGATAAACCAAAGTCACTCGAGAACAAATTGTACTCAGAGCCTTCGTGGACTTTGGAAATGCACCTTTGCTTTTGAAAAAGGTTTGAATTGCTTTAATCATAGGGTAATTGAAACACTTCAGCTGTTCTGGGATCACTGCCCAGGTTCGTACCACACCCTGCACATGTTGAGATGCAGAGAAGCTCACGGAAGTCGACTGATGGTGGTACGGCGGTGTCTTCAGTCAGAACTGCTCCTATCAGAAAGTGTGCACAAGACTAGTATATAAATGGATTTCCTGTTGCTCGTCTTGTCTTGAAAGATGTTTGGTCACATGTTTACAAGACAGAGTGCTTGAAGAAAAAGAAATCAAGCAACAGTGATGAGAAATCAGATGACAAAAGGTTCCTTTCATCAGTTACAACATAAAATTACCGCAGCACCTGCTTATAATCTAAGTCACATTTAGCTATTTCTGGTTCAACATTCGTCATTATTATGTAACTTTGGTTGCAGACACCACCAGTCACACATTGCCCACAGGCTTCAGGGTTTTTTCCGAGGGCAAGAACTCACCCAGTGCGTCAACACAGTGAGGCAGACAAATCCTGGAGAACAAGTTGTAACTCCTCTAAGTGATTTGGTATGATTGCAACAGCAATTCAAAGCACATATTTCGTAAGAAATAACATGAGCTGTTCAAGCAAGTACCTGGAAGAGAAATATGGCAGTCTTTATCAGGAGATTTAATAACTATGTGTTCACTCATGAGGGCTGAACCCTTTTGCTTACAGAAAACCAAAGTATGAAACCAGAGAAAACATGCACCATGCAGGGTTTTTCCACATTATTCGTTTTCAGAGTTTTAGCTAATACTTCCCTCTGTATTCTTCAGACGACTCAGATGACGATGTCTCCCACGGCGTATTGGTCCCTAGAGGATGTTCTTCCAGTTCCCTGCCCACTGTGATCCCATCTCCGTCAGCCAGTATACCCATCCCTACATACAGTAGTGTCAGCTGCAGTCCCCATGGCACCCTGGTGTTCTCCAACTCCCCTTCATCCTCCCTGCCTCCGCTGCCATGTGGCAGTGCAGCTCGACGAAATCCCTCATCAAAACCAGACGCATCTTTTTCTCAAGGATCCCTGCGTCTGTCACAATCCAACCGAAACAGTGCAGTCTCGCTACTCTCCATGTCAACTTGCTCAGACACTAGCTACATCCTTGGCAGGTAAAACTCATAATCAAAGTCAGTCTAGAATATGAATGATTAACATTCAGTAACTTGTAAATATGCAGCAAAACCTTAGCTGCACTGTCTTAAGAAGCTGACTAACCATATATTCCCAGAAACAATGTTGTGCCATAAATAACACATGGGAAAAACAATTCTCCTTTTCTGTGAAGTTTGCTAATAAAACTTATTATCCTCTCTGCACAGCAACCTCTCCCTGGCCAGTGAAGACGCTGACTCTCAAGAGTTCATCTTCACTCACTCGTCCGGCTCCTTTAGCGATGGGTCCAGAACTACGACATTTGAGAACAGGTACAGCCCAGACAAGCCTCCGCTGCAAGGACACCTGCAGCAACTTCAAGGCAAACGGGCACAAAGAAGTTCCGCTTCACACTCTGGGTCTTCGGGTGATATTCCTATACTGCTAGTCAACGGTGAGCCACAACCAGACCTGCACACCCAGTCTCCTGGGCAAAACGTTGACGTAAAGCAGACCATCGTTAATGTGTCCAACTCCAATCCATGTCCTCCTCACAGTACGTTGCACCCCTAACAATAGTCAATTTTACTGGCAGCTCCTTTATTTGAAACAGTATTTGACCTCACTGTCATATTTGTATGGTTGTTAAGGTTTCCAAGCCCATTTTAATGGCAGCCAGCCCTCAATGAAGTTTGTCATGGACACTTCAAAGTTTTGGTTCCGGCCACATATCAACAGAGCAGAAGGTGAGAACTTCAAAACATTACTCCAGAAATAACTCCTTGATCACGTTATAGCTTTACTTCAGCTCCGAAGTTATCTTGCAGGATCTACAGAATTTTTTTCCTTCCGGGATGTGGGATTCCTCTGCAGTACAGATACACATATTTCGACTCTCTCAAGGCATTTTCTGTGATGTTTCATTCATTCCAGCTGAAGCTCTGGTAAAGGACAAGGAAGCAGGAGCATTTGTTGTGAGAGACAGCACGTCCCACAGAGGCAGCTTCGGTCTGTCTATGAAGGTGGACCAAACGGCCGACAACACTACTGCTACCACCAGCCAAGGTAAACTTTTACTGATAGTGCAGTGGCTTGCCCTTATGAAAAATCTTGGTGTTTGGTCAGAATGAGAACCGGAATGAGAAGGCCACGAATGCCACAACTACCACGATCGCAGGCAAACAACGTCATGAACACAGTATACCATAGTGCAGCTGTCACCCTTTGTTTATAACAGAGGTCTGGAAGGCACAAGGAATCACTTACTAAACTAGTGCTGATGTGAATTGGCATGTCTGATGACCTCCAGCTATCTGTGGCGAGGCAGGAGACAGTGCTGTTACGTTTTCCACCCACAGTACATGCTGTGTAAACACAAAAGAAAACCCACTGTTTATGGCACTTTAAGCAATCAAAGAGGAAAGTAGAATGAACTGCCTCGTGGTTGTATGCCTCCGCCAACCAGTAATGTTGCAGTTAAAGTCCATGTCTGTCCAAAATGTCATTGCGTCATCATTTTATCCCATTAGACATTTGTGTGGAATTGTCATAATTAACATATTAAATCTTGAGTGTGTAGAATTGTCACAATTAACATATTAAATCATTAAATCATTCTTGAGTCCAAGTGGACATCTTAAAGAAGCCAGTCATTCCTGAGATATTGCGTACCAATTAATGCTAATTTTAAATATATGTTTTTTAAATCTCACGTTCCCCCAGGAGTGCCTTCACATATTAAAATTGAGAACCACTATTGCGCTCTATTGCGTATGACACTATAAATCAAAAGTAATTGTTTTTTATTTTGTAATCAGCCATAAGCTATAAAATAATTGCCAGTGCCATCACTTTTATGTATTAATATGAAACTCCACTGACAAATGATTAATTTCTGACGTGTCCTTTTATCTAAATAGGAGAAGGCAGTTCAGATCTCGTCAGACACTTCCTTATTGAATCCTCAGCTAAGGGCGTACGTATCAAAGGCTCTTCCCAGGAACCTTACTTTGGTAAGTAACGGTTAACAACAAGACCATTGTTGCACATAATCTAAAAGTGATCAATTTCCTTTTCAACTCACACAAAATGCACTCGCCTACTCAACATGAGTAACACACTATGGCTAGTCTGGCTGATGATATCTGCCACACCAGCACTGAGTCAGCCATGCCCGCCCTTTAAACATGTGGGCGGATCTTTTTCTTTATTCAGCATGAGTTCACAGGGTGTGTTCTTGCACCCACAATGCTATTATCAAGATTCATAGTGGCTCTCTTTCTTACCACATAATTATATATTTACCATGGTGAAAGGTATCTGTAATGGCTTTGTAAAACTAACACACACCATTCTGAACCAGATTTTTTTTAAATATTACAATTTTTGTCTGACCTTTTGTGGCCCAAAATAAAACAATGCCCTTCGAAATAGAACGTGTACTTAACTAAAGCTATGCTTTTGTGTTATCTTTGCAGGTAGTCTCTCTGCCCTTGTCTACCAGCACAATATTTCAGCCTATGCTTTACCCTGCAAACTGCTGCTTCACTCGAGAGGTAGGTTATGCCTTTTATTGCAAGATACAGGAGGTTTTTCTCTGTTTCTGTGAGTGTATGCATGTGTGTGTGTGTGTGTGTGTGTGCGTGTGTTTGTTTGTGTGTGTGGGTGTGTGTTTGTGTGTGGGTGTGTGTTTGTGTTTGTGTGTGTGTGTGTGTGTGTGTGTGTGTGTGTGTGTGTGTGTGTGTGTACACATGTAGATAAATGATAACCCTTATCTCACTCTTTGCTTGCACAGATCTGGGTGAAGCAGAGGAGACCGCAAATCACAAACATGCATCAGAAGACAAGAGTAAAACAGGTAAGACAAATCAATAAATAATAAGAAATACAAACCTCAATTGTTTACATTAGCATGTCATTTGACTACAACCTATCATCAAGTATTGCTTGTGTTAGCTGTCTGTTACCATCTTTTGTGTTCACGGGTCGGTGCCGACCTATGTCTTAGATCAGCTGTAAAATACACTAAAAACCATTTTTTATCATCCGATTTGTTTCTCATCTCTTGGTTACCTTGTTAGGCTTCCTAAGCCATTAACATATTATAGTATGTTTTAAAATTCGTGGTGTGGGCCTCTGGGCCTTTTCTTTGTCAGTATACCCCCCGATTTCAATTTAAAAAATGGTAAAATAAAAGGTTGTTATGTTACCTGACTATTACCGAGGTGTATTAGAACACATCTCTTGAATAAATTTGTTTCATTCATTTTTTCATTTTTATATTATTAACTATAGTAACATCCATGGTGTTTTAGGTAAATTTCAACTTATGTATATTTACTTCTTTTTTTTTTCAAACAAACAATAAAAAACAAAATGAAAAGCAGTCACACAAAAAATTGATTTGCAAAGTCAAACAAACAACAACCAATCAAGCAAATCTTGTGTTTATAACAGGGTCAAAACCGACCCTAACAACGCAAAGGTCATGATTTCAACCAGAGCATTTTATAATTTAATGAAACATTTTTGTTTTGTTTAATTCTATTAAAATAGAGGTTCCTGAAAAAGTCAAAAAGCCTTGATGCAATAAATTAATTTTATGTGGTTGTTTTATGCTTTTAAAACCTAAAATGGGTCAGTGCCAACCCTAAAACAAGAGGAAGGTTTACGTGGTGCAAAATAAAACACATAACATAGATAGATGCATAGATTACAGCATGGATGCATCAACATAAAAAGAAAAGAAATAAGCGAAAACAACCTACTCTATGGTCAAACACGATTGTTTTGAAGCCATGTTGGGGGATGCTAACAGTAATGTTAGCTTGTGCCAAACAGCTTGCTAATTGAGATTAAGTTAGCTAACAGCCAACATTAGTTTGTCTTAAGAACTCCTCTGAAACCTTTTTTAGAAAGTATGCAATGAGAAATAGCTACATTTTAGTAAAACAAGTTAAGTTACATTGTCTTGAAGCTTATACAATGAAGAAACAGATAAAGGACAGGTACCTACCCATGTTTTTTACGCCACTTGCTAGCTTTCCGGATGCCTCAACAACAACTTCAGGGGGTTAATTGACAACGCCCCCCCAAAGGGTTAGCTAACTAAAGCCTCAGAGGTTTACTTGACCAGTACGTCAGAGAGTTAGCTGACTTAACCATCAAAGAGCCAATTAACCAAAACCACAGACAGTTAACTGAGTAAACCCTCAGAGTGTTAGCTAACGTGTATACGACCCTTATCACAGCCATTGTAGCACTGACTTGACAAAGCATGAAAAAGCACACACTGGTGTTACTAATCCTTAATTAATGAAGAGTGCGTTTTATTTAGGTGTGCCACTACTAAGGTATTGTTGTGATGTGTAATTACCCAGAAACTCGAGTGGGCCGACCAAGCTAATTAATAGTATTGATTACAGCTGTGCAGCTTTAGCTGTCATGATGAGTTCAGACTAAGTTTACTCTGTGAATAAAATGATAATAGACCTGTCCATTGAAACTGCATTGACTAAAGTTACTGTGTCACCTGTAAGCAACACTGCTCTGTATGTAAATTTGGGCCAAACAATACTTCAAATAAAATATTTAAGTATGTTTTGGAAAAATTCTCTCCGACTTAAATGTACTGCCTTACATATTTAATAACATGTTCATGTGCATTCAACCTCTATTCCTAATCTAATTTCCTAAATGTTTGCCTTTTTCATAGCTCGCAATTTTGTCTACCTGAATGCTGTCCCCACTGAGATGCTGACAGGCCCTTGTGCAGTGCAAAAAGCGGTGCACTCTACACTTGAGAAGGCCCCCGGTTCCTTAACACCCACCATTGTCAACCTTAAGGTGTCTTTGAAGGGTGTCACTCTGACAGATATCAACAGGAAGTAAGAACACACACATCCTGTCATCCTGCTGCTGAGATTTTACAAACAAAATTATGGTGGTTTGTGTGAATTTTTTTTAAAACTTTTTTTAAACTAACAGCCCTAATACTTTCCTCACAGACTCTTCTTCAGACGCCATTATCCTTCTCACCTGCTTAGCTACAGTGGTGAAGATCCAAACAATCGACTGTGAGTATACAGCAACAAATTATGAAATACATTGGTTTTAAAGAAAATTCAGACGTATTATTGTTGCATTGTCCTTTACTGTATGTTAGTAAGTGTATACAAAGACCACACATTACCAATATACCAGCAGGGAAAACAATGCATTTATTAAACAAAACGTTTAAAACATCTTTTAATCTTAAACTTTCTTTTGGATACTTACAGGTGGATGAAAGGTTCCAGTTTTGGTGCAAGGTAATTTTGAACTTGAATTGCTAACAAAGATGTTTTGAATTTAACTTTAAATTCTGTTAATTGTTCATACGACAATCCATACTATAGCCTCCCAGGTTTCACCTGCAGTACATAACTTCTATACGTTAATATTTTTTTGCTTTAACTTTAAGTATGAAGTAGATGTTGATTGCACAATAGAAGGATTAATCCACCACTGGTGTTTAGACTGTTTCCCTATAAGTCTTGCTGTCACTTCTGTTTGAACAGTTTTACAGTTAAAAAAAACAACTCTTATTATGAATTTTTAAACAAACTTTATCAAATTGATCGTTTCTTTGTCCCAACAGGATGTTTGGCTTCGTGGCAAAAGGTGTGGAGGCTGGCATGGGGAATGTATGTCACGTCTTTGCAGAATATGACCCTCTGCAGTCTTGCAACAAAGTCATTGAGGTTATTCAGGCTGCCATAAGCAAGACAAACAAGGACTGAGACAACATGATCTGTCAAACTGTCTACTTTACATAAGTAACCTATCCAATGTGGTGGTCATTGTAAGATTTGATTTCTAACTGCTTGGGACCATCCCGACTCGTACCATTGTCACATGATTAATGTCATACATACAGACAAATGTAAGTGTGGCGTATATGAAGATATACAAGACTGAACAGCTTTCAAGCAAGAACATAACAGACGAGGAACCAGCAACACATGATTGTAATTAAATGGCACTGCGACTGTTAAAATAATGTCCAACCGGTTTGTAAATATTTTTGAATTATATGTAATTATTGATACATATGAAGCCTCCAAAAGTATTTTAGTGTAAAATGTTGTTGAAAATATTGTAGAAAGTGCTGCAAACCAACACCTACATAGAGGTTAGAGAATGATAAATGAATTGATTTGTATTTGAGGTTGAATCTGCACTACATGATTAATTATAGTGATGTGATTATAGTGATTTAATTTAGTGATGAGGGATTTTGAAGGTTCTGTTAATAGACTAAATTGTCACGTCCTTTCATTTCACAGCAAAAACAATGAAATATATACTAGTTGTATTGTTCAAAATGTATTTATTATATGGCACTGTAAACTTTTTTTAAAACATTTTTTATGTATTATTGTTATGAGAAATAAACATGTTGAACTTGGGTGTTTGCACGCTTACAAATGTTTACATCTGAGAAAGATGAAATAAATGTCAAAGTGCGAAAGCCTTTCCTTCACATCATTATCAAAACCTGCTAGGAAACAAAAAACAAAGACATTGTGGTTGACCAAGTTGTCTTCTTGAAATGAAACCAAATGATAAACAATTGACAAAAACACAACAGTCATTTTTTTTTATTTGAAATGATAAAGTGTTGAATAAAAGCATACTTCTTAATTCTGAACTTACAGAGCTCCCAAAATGATGTATGCTTTATGAAGCAAAGCAAATTCAAGCACAGAACTGCATAGATAATACCTTTAAATATAATTTTTGATATCTTTGGTGCCAACTCAAAATTTAGCATAAAAACTCTTAATCTAAAGTGTAACAGATAGCATGTGCTACACAACCTGACATGAGCGTTGACTGCTAAGTTATCTATTTACAAATACTGCCCTCCTCTGGTTGAGGTAGGGAATCTACATTCTCTGAGACACATGGTGAGCATTAAGTGCCTCACTGCTGTTAAGATCACAGTGAGCTGTTTCGTTGTTGTTTTTTGCGACAATGCATCGTAAAATAAAGCTACATTATTTTTTTCTCCACCAAGAGAATAAACGTCATTGACAAAATACCCTCAATATACACACAATCAGGGTATCTCAGGCTGATGTTCTTCTAAGTGCATGTGTCTGCAGTGCAAGCATTTAGGGACTGTGAGGAAATTATTAGGGTGGGAAGGGGGAGAGTGGAACATTATGTTACACTTTTTACAAAGGCTGAACCTTTTTTGTGTTTAGCGACTTGATCAAGAAAACATTGCAACACCCGCCTAACAAGATGTTAAAGTAATATAGCTCTATTAAATTGTTCCAATTAATCTTGCCATTAACAACTAAAAGCACACAAATAATATAAGACTGTCTTCAAACATATGGCTAATAACAGAAAGTAAAAGGCGTAAAACACCTTAAACGTAAAATAAACACCTTTTACTTTATGCTTACTGCAGTCCTGCTTTCTGTTAAGAGGCAGCATATGGTGAAGGTCAGAGCTACGATTGGATTGTAAAAGCAATAATTAAGTGATAAATCAGTAGAAAAAAACAATCATCTCCTTTTTTCAAAACCCCTCCTCCCCTGATAATTTTCATACAGTCTCTTGAAGAAAAAATGCAAATCCAACAATAGTTTATAGTTATCTGTTGCTTCACGCCTCAAATGATCTCCATCCACATGTGAAGTTAGCCTCCTGGGCCAGGTGTTAATTAGAATTAGTAAAACAGAGTCATACGATATAATCTCTTTTGTCCAGTGACCTACTGAAACATTGACAGTATTTAATGATGTTTTTCTGACACTCTAAATATGTCCCAAAGCATGATGGGTAATGTTTTTAGTGCCAGATTTGATGAGACAAATTTTGGAATCAGTCGTCAGCAAATTTCAACGAACAATGTGATTTGAAAATACATATTGAGTATGGTGGCAATGGATGGTAATATCATGATGCCAGCGTTTATTTCTGTAACTTTAATACCACCATGGTTTGGACAAACAACAGCAATGAAGTGTTGAGTCTGACGGACCAGTTAGAGTCACTGTGCGATGGTTGGGATGCTGCGAGATCTCTTCATGATCAGACGCACCTCCACGTCGGGGAGGCTGTCCTGTTTAGTCTGGGCACACCCCTCGTCCGCTGCAGCCATGTGCAGGTCAAAGCGCAGCGACACCGACTTCTTGCGCAGCTTGGGATTCCCTCTAAAGAAGGAGCCCTCCCACTGCTTTATCACTTTGTCAATCTTCTCAGTCCTGAAAGGGCATAGGTTAGAAGCCGTGGCAATCAGAGGTGATGTTAATCTTTTTGGTCTCCGTTAGGTTTATGTGTCAAATATTGTTATTTTGTTCTGGAATATTTAGAGTATGGGTGACGTGGAAATGATTTCTCTTTCATTTGTATGTGGATGTCTACTACTGGCAGTCAATTTGTTTCTGAAAAGCATTTCTGTGTGTCATGCAATCCCATGTAAGATAGGCCACTTCAATGGTACTGTGTTACACGGCTATTTTTAAATCCTTTCATTCATCAATTTATCCTCAATGCACATGGTGGTACAGAAACACCAGGGGGCAGTAAGAGAACTCTTTAATTGTCTTAGATGCAACCTGGTATATAAGCTATATAACATGAACATCCCCTTTGTAACAACATGCAACCAGCACTGATTCCTGAGGAACAGGACCTGGGATCATAATTAAACAAAACCAAATCCAACATGTCTGTCTAATAAATAGCAGAGATAATCCATGTATATTTAAGTTTGTCACCTGATGAACAAAGTACCCAATCAGACCAATAGAAAATATAGTGGCTTTGAACATAGAAGGTTTGATAATAGGTGCCATTGATTTGTTGAGTTTATAGAGAGTTGTAAAGGTCAACAAATATACCAAAATATAGGCCTTAAATGACTAATTTAGGCCACCTGACGACAGTGCAACACACTGGAAATGCAAGATTAACACCATAAGCTGATGCGTAAACAGTTACCTTTTTGCATGTTCAGCAGACACAGAGCAACACTAGTATTCATTTGGCGTTTCTATCCACCAGATGAATGTAAGTCTTATATTTACTCTCCGTTGAGCCTGAGGAAAATATCTGTAGACAAACAGCTGCTAAATGTTCCAGGATGTTCACAAGCTAGCTAACTCTGTCTGCTGTCTGCTGCTTGGCAGCGAGCAACGGTGGAGTTATTCGAGTGTGTTTGCTGAGAATACCTGCATGCTGCAACTAGAAACAAGGTTGATGAGGGCAGCGAGACTGAGTAAAAACAACATATCTGCAAAATCTAAACAATGCTATAACACAAGAGTTATACACAGTTGTTAATAATAAAAACAAATAACAGTTCTAAGAATGAATAGACTACAATACCACAGCAAACACCAGCAACACTATTTTGCGGTAAAAATATGTATGGGGGGGAACACACAACATGTAGCACTCTAGCACTCTAACACACACACACACACACACACACACACACACACACACACACACACACACACACACACACACACACACACACATACACATACACACACAACATCTACTGTCATCTATAACCTGTTGAGGCTTTTGCAGTGGGTTAAGAGACATCAGTGGGTAGAAAATGATCATATAGTATATGATTAATTACAGCTCCAATTTTAACACAGCTTTAAACTACGGCTGTTATGTAAACAGCGTTGGCAACACGCACATTCGGAAAGTTTTCACAATTGCTCTGGAATGTGAGGTTATTTTAATAATTTCAATAACGTTCAGTTGGCTAACACTGGTTGCATCAATAGTTATAGACAGATGCCTTGATGCTGGAGCATTACCTATCAAAGAAGGAGAGCAACTTAATTCATTTGAAGGCATCAAGAACTAATGGGAACTAATTAGTCAAGGACTAATGGGAGTATTTTCAACAAAGTAATGCTTCCTGTCTGATGGAAATGATAAGGATAATCAGTCACGGAACATTCAGGTCAAAATAATTAAATGCTCCTGGCTATCAGTAAAGAATCAATCAAAAGTGACGAAGGGATTTACAATGTGCTACAATCTGTGGTTGACAGACAATGTAAATATTCTGGCTGGAGTGAATATACATGTGTGTAGCTCTCTTATGATAGAAGTCATTAGTGTGCTTGTTTGCTTTTTGGATGTTTGCATGTGGCAGGTAAGACCTGATGCATGACCAAAGAATTCCGCCCATGTCTCGTTTAACAATAACAGGTGCTACGCCCTGGGAATTCCACACCAGGCGAGTTTCTCCACATAAAACACACGCCACTACTAAAGGAGAAGCATTCCCATGCTGCACCATAATAGAATGGGAACCTGTGGTGCCAACTCAACGTTTTATGTCTCGTAACTTGTTCAACGTGTCGTGGTAATTCTTTTTCAGAGCTTGTACATTTAATCTGCAGAACCAGAGAACCAGACGTCGCCGGGGTGGGGAGGACATGGATGTTTGTGTAATCATAAAGTAATGAGTCATTAAAAGCTCTCCGAGACAAAGCCAAAGAGGTGTAAAGGCGTCAGGAGATTAAGCAAGAAACTATGTTGTTGTAGTCAAAAAAGGCAATGTAGCACAAGACTCTCTGATGTACTGCTGCTAGTGCTCACTACTCCGCAATGCCTACATGCCTACTGAACAGGAGGTGCTGACTACAGATCAATGGGGGGGTGGGATCAATACTTACTCAATGGTGCCGTGACCCTCAGCACTCTCCCGCACCACGTTGCCCTGAAGAATCTCCTGAGTCTTCACAGTGGAGATTGGCAAGTCTTTATCTTTTTCTGGCTCTGTGAGAAGACATCGATGCCAAATCATAACAAGATACGACTGTAGGGAGCCTGTGTGTGTGTGTGTGTGTGTGTGTGTGTGTGTGTGTGTGTGTGTGTGTGTGTGTGTGTGTGTGTATGTGTGGGTGTGTTACCTGTGAGTATCACAAGGCTTTGCTGTCTTTGTAGTATGCTTTTCTTCAGCTTGCTGTCTGCTGGGAGGAGTGAAGGTATTTCAGGCAGGGGCTCAGACTTGGGTTCGTCCGGAGTAACTGCAGGATCACTGAAGCCGTTCTCGTGCCCGTTCTCCTTCGGCTCCTCCATGGAAGACCTCCAAGGCCGCAAACCCATTGGCTGCCCATTACGGCCCATGTACCTGCAGGCAGAAGGGCAGACCAGAGTAATGACACGGAAAAGGAACATGGATTGTATGTTTACATGTGTGACAGTTAGATATTTGGTAAAATAGGCTTGTTCGCTTTCTTGCAGAGAGTTGGATGAAAAGATTGAAACCATAATGCATGTGTGGTTTTCCATAGCTTAGCCTTAGCCTAACATGCAAACAGAGAAGCAGCTCCTCAAAAGCCCTTTATTCTTTTCTTGCGGAGCCTCTTACAGGGTCCGACTGTCTGCCACACTGAAAGGTCTTCATGACCCGTAATCTCCATCTTCCATGCTTGCCATATGTATCACCTCAATCCTTTACAGCTGTGAAGCCTGGACTGCTCACATAAAGAAGCAGGAGTCGATGATTCATATTTAATGTTGTGCTAAAAACAAAAGCAAAACTATTGTGACAATGTTCATACTACATCAATTCTCCTGGCAAGGGGTTGTCAAAGATGCTCCAGAACAGACAGCCACGCAACATTTTGCAAAAATATGGCATCTGGGGTTAGCATGAGGCCAGAAAAGGACTAAAAAGACCAGGATAGCACATGATGGTAGGTTTGACACGTCTACCCAGGCCCACTGGATAGAGCCATCATCACTAACCTCCTTGATATAAATGAATGAGTAGAGGCGACAAACTCGATTCATGATCCTCTTGAAATACCTTCATTAAAATATATCTCCTCATTTCCTCCTTCTTTCAGTCTCTCATAAGTGCTCTCTTTGCACTGCCTAAGCAAAACTCTGAATGGTTAAAAGATGATATAAAAGTATTGTGCACTGACCTTTCAGTATCATCTTTTGTGCCTTTCACGTGGTTAATTTTCAGACATACCCAACTCACCAACCTTTGAGCTTTTATTTGTACAGATGCTTCAGTGAGAAAGAGTTGTTTTCACTGTATGAGGACGGTCTCATATCTTTTTTATGTCACACAGCCTTTTGTGCCTCCACCCTTGTCAAATATACACAAACAATGCAAATTTCAGATGCCACGTCCGGGTCTCTCCTTCGATCAATGACATCAGTCAACCATATCCTGAATGAAAAGCATCCGAAAACATTTGGAAGCACTCCAATCTGTCTGTAACCTCTATACGTCATAAAAACCAAATTACTTTACTTAAAACTATGAAATGATAATCAAATGGTTTAATTGCAAATGAGTTGGATGTGACATGTCTATGATAATTAAAAGCTAGGCCAAAAGAAGGGAATATTCCTTAATAAAACAGCTTGACAATGGCAGGGAATACGTTGTGAGACCAGACAGACATTTTGTCTGATTCGAGCTGCATTTGAAGGCTATTCATTACTGGTAGTTACAGCTTCTGTATGTCTCAAACTACAAATATTTTTGTGGATTTTCAATTTACATGCAAATATATTTGACATAATCCTAAACATAATAGTAAGCTTTGGCAAGACTGAAGATCCCAACAAATTGAATTATCTTTTTGATAGCTATATGAGGAACGAATAAGTAATTATTTTGTTTACTTTTTGTGGAGACATTTCTGTATTACTCACGTCAGTGTGTATATAGTCTGATATTTAGATTCAGACTTTGCTATATAATAATGTGTATTTATATAATAGCTTATTTTTTTTGCTGCCCTGTTCCTTTTTTTGAGGTTCTGAAGATAACTCCATTGTTCTGGCAAAACCTTTTACACTACAAAGTATGAATTACTTTTCTGGTTGACACTGAAACCACAAAAGGTGAACTGAATAATCCCTTCCTGCTTCCTCTAACGTTTATATTGCTTTCTCTGCATTTTGCCCTCACCTGCCCTCTTCACGCTCCAGTAAACGGCGGTAAGTGCCGATCTCTCGCTCCAGCCTCATTTTGGTGTTGAGGAGCTGGCTGTGGCGCTGCCGTTGTGTCGCCAGCCCGCTCCTCACCTGCTCCAGCTCGCTCTCCAGCCCGCCGATGACCTGGGAAAGGTCCTGCAGCTGGCTGGAGTACAACTGCTGAGTGTTCTGCAGGGAGCTCTCCAGGCCTTTCTCCTGAAAAACAAAACGCCAGGAGCTCTTCAGATCATGACTACACAGTGCGTGTGGGAACCAATTATGTTAGAACTTTACATAGTCAAATAGTTATACAAAACAAAGAGTATCATCCTTTACTTGCTTCCCACCACAAACAGAGTGAGTAGTGTTGGTTAGCTTGGTCTGGCCAAGCCAGGCCCTGCTGATTCATGCTACATTTGAACCTACTAATGTATACATATTCAGTTTTCCTAAACCACGGTGGTTTAGCCGGGGAGATACATGATGAGGTGTGATTTCTTTTACCAAGGCATGTAGGGTCTCGATCTCCACCTGCAGGGAGTGCCACTGCCTCCTGGCCTCAGCTAGCTCGGCCCGGGCCTCCCGCAGGGCAACGCCACCGAGGCTCACCTGCGCCCACGCTGCCTCTTCCTGGGTGACACAAACACACGCACGCACGCACGCACACACACACACACACACACACACACACACATTTTAACTTCTAATCCTCAGTACACTTCATACGCGTACACTCAGGGTCAGAAGAGGAGAAGCTATTGGTAGCGTGTGTTTCCATTTCAGTCAACAGACAGCAAAGCAGACACCCAGACCCATGTGTACACACAGCTTGTTAAGCTTGTGTGTACACAGTACAGCTGTTAAGCACTTCACACCCTCACCCCCTCATCCTCGCCCAGTTCAAATGCAGTGAAGCAGCAAAGCTGTCTCAGCACAGTTATGACAATATTTTGATAGTAGTAACAAAAGAAAAATTACTCAAATTATGTAAGTTATTTTTTAAATGTGTTACTCAAATAATTTACTGTTTCTGTTTCAACGCATAAAGTACATTTCAATTAATAGGAAAATTACGGTAAGCAAATTTAGGCTGGAATCAGCTCTTCATTACCGATAAAACTGGCAATCAAGATTCCTTATCTTACGAAAAGTTGAATGTCAAAGAGCATTTGTATTTCTATCTCAGGCAGTGATGGATGACCAACAGTGGCACAAAAGAGCAATGTTTTACAAGCCCCAGTTTTAGGTTATTTACTTTAAATTGCCTTGTTAAATTAATTTTGCCAATTCATGAAGGAAACAATGCAACTCTTCCAAAGAAGCACATATTTTGTTTGTTTAATATCATAGTATAACATTTTAGCTGATTAATATTCCCAGTTTAGCACTTTTCTTCTCAAAATGACAGAGCATTATGCAATTATCGCCCATTCTCATCACGAACATCAAGCATGCTTTTGACTGCAGAATTGTATAACTACTTGGTGGAAAAGATGGGGAAGGTCACATGAAACAATGCTTTGCAGCAATTGGCGAAGACACTTTATTGCCGCTGTCAGTTCAAAGTCATTGTCCTGTGACACAAGAACATTGGGATTGTAAGAGGCCCTTTTAAAAGGCACATAGCACTTATTCCCGTAATAACAAAAAGGAGGACAGTTAGGCTAAAACAGCAGTAGAAATGCTGCTTTTACTGGACAAAAGATGAAATATCTTCCAGATATGTGAGAATACTCAGGTAGTGGTTTAGCGTATTAATTTTTAATGATTATTAGGGATTGTTCACTCAGAGAAGTAACTGTTCATATGTTGTAACACAATACTGTAAATGTGTGTAAGAGTAAAATAATGAAGTGAGTAAGGAGACAATCAGGCAATAACATACACAAACCTGCAAGGCATGGGTTTTAAACCTGCAGCCTTTCACCACAGTCAACAACCGCTCTGTTTACCAGTTAACTCCAGCTGAGCACAAACATCACTCAGCCTACATATGAGACAGCCTGGAGTTGGTCTTGAGGGTGTGTCTGACTGGCAGTGGGCCAGGACAGCATGAGAGAGACAGAAAAAAACAAACACAAGTGAAAATGCATCAGTAGATGCGTACCTCACTGAGAACTCCTCCGTGTGTTCTGGATGAAGCTGCTGCTGACGCTCCAGAGCGGCTGGGCCTGACCAAGCCGGGGGGTGGATTTGACACGCCACCCAGACCGAGGTGTCTCTCGCACGGGCCGGGAAGTCTGCCCTGGTCACACTGTGCTCTGATTCGGTCGAGAAGCTGGTTGAGCTCCATCCCTGTGCCATCCTCCTCCTCACCTCTTGCTACTGCTGCTGGTCTGACCGTCGAAAACAGAGCATCGCAGGAGTCGGCCCGCTGCAGCTGCAGAGCTCGGGCTGCCTGCACACAGCCAACCAGATGGAGCAAGAGGATGGGGAGAGAAGGGGAGAGAAGGGGAGAGAGGGAGAGTGTAAGACAGAGAAAGGGTAATAAAGAGAGAGAAGGATGTAAAGAGGGAAAAAGAAAAATAAGACAAATAGGGAGATGAAACTTGTTTGTGGATAAATAGGTGCAGAGGAGAGAAAAAGGGCAAGAGTGATGACGTGCGTGTGTGTGTGTGTGTGTGTGTGTGTGTGTGTGTGTGTGTGTGTGTGGGGTAGAGAGTCCACGCAATGCAGAGGTATAAGAGACAAAAAAAAGCTCTTATTGAGCCCTACGTGTGTGTATTTGTGTGTGTAAGTGAGCATGTGTGTGCGTCTGTATGCAGGAAAAGACACCTGATGTAAGGGAGGGAAGTATTAGTCAGCAGGAATAAGAAAATGAAAAGAAGGAGGCAGGAAAGAAAAAAAGAGGAGGGGTGGATGAGGTCATCGTAAAGGGACAAGGCAATGTTCGATGCTGTGAAACGTAGCTCTTATAAATTAAATGTGCACGCACGTACACACGCATGCACACACACACACATACACTCACGCATGCACACACACACACACACACACACACACACACACACACACACACACAGATACACATCACACCACAATAAGGGTAGGTTTGGAAGTAAAAAGTACAGGCTACTGAATATTTACCTGTTATAATAACAATGAGAAGTTATTTAAATACAATATATATAACACTGTTCGATATATTTTGCTTTTCTGTAATAAAACTAGTGGTCCTGGTCACCATCATCTAGACATTTTAGCTAGCATAACAGGCATTTTCAGAGAGTCAATAGCCACGTTCTCATCTCTGGAAAGCTGTACTTAAACAATAACTTTAGTATTATTAACCAGATTTTCCCATGATTTTGCGTCTAAATGATTTAAGGGGACAACAATTTTCTAAATAGGTCTGGCATTGGCAGGTAGCTGCTTAACAAGCTTTTATGTAATCCTTCGCAGCAATTGACCCTTTGCTAACCCCTCCACACACAGAAGACAATGCAATTATGGAGCAGCACTGTTCCTGTAAAGCAGGGTAGATTTGTATTTTCTATTGATGATTAAAAATCGGAACCAGCATGTGTTATGATTCAGTAAACCTTCAGTAGGTAGCATAGCATAACATTGCTAATGCTAGCTAATGATGTGCTCAGCTAAAAAGTCAGTCAATGCAAGGTTTCCCCAGACTGGCAAAGCTGACGCAGCAGTACATCTGCATCACCGTAAAATACCACCCAAAGGTGTGTTTTCCATGTCTGGAATAGTTAAATAGTTTGAAGCTTAATTCATAATGTTGTGACATTCAAATACATTTGAAACATAACACATTGAGTGTAATAGTACACCTTCAGCCCTTTCTCTCCAAATTATAAAAAAAAACTAAATATTCTTCTTCAATCTATATTTATATATTTTATATTTATATTTGTTGGTGTTTAGCCTTTCATGAGAAAGTGGTTACGATTTGCCATCCTTGTAAATAAAGATGTTTTATTTCTCTGCAGGTGAAGTTCCATAATGTTGTCAGACACTTGTAATAACAAGCTGAGCTTGTCAGTAGCAAAAACAAGCACTTTTAGTAGATGTATATTGACGATGCAGAATTGACTTTTGGCGAAGTCCCGTCACTTAACGCCAGAGTGGCCAACGATAGTCAGCATCAGTCAGCTCCGATGGGTCCAGCCTAACATTAGCAGACATCGGTACGAACGTCTTTTATTTGCATTGGCACATCTATGCAAACTACTGCAAACGTATCTGTTGTCACTTTAAAAAAGAAAAGGTTGTGTAACACACATTTGCAGGGATAACATTTAGTAACCTCAAACTCCTGGTGCATCTCCTGCAGATCAGACAAAGAGTGCCGGAGGTCGGCCTGCAGTGTTGTGCTCCTCTGATCGGCCTTCCTCTTTGACTCCCTCAGCAGAGCCACCTGCCGCTCCAGACGCCTGGTGTTGCTCTCCTCCATCTCACACCTATGAGGTGACGTCAACAGACAAGGCTATTTACTAAGTTTCATTCTGTGTTTATTGTCAATCAGTTACTCACGCCAAACATATATAAACACAGGGAAGAAAGGGTAAAAAGGTCTGAGAAATTACATTCATTCAAATAAAGGCAACAGATTAAAGTCCAGTGGAAAGTATTGGCATATTCCTCAGACTTGGCATATATGCAGTGTAACTTAATTTAAAAGGGGATTGTCAATAATAGTCGTGTTGTTCTGGGGAGTGTGCTTTGTCTCTGCCAATCCAATACCACGTTATCATATACTTTATGATCTTATTTACACTACACAGAAACAAAAACAACACAAGTTACTCCCGACCTGAAGGGTGATTTATAATCTGATACTATCATGATGAGTTTAAATGAAATTCTGTAGAATGTAGTTTTTGGAGAGAAACCTGAATAAATACTGTTGTTTCAAGGGGATGTTTTTATGGCAAAAAGAAATTTGATATTACGACCTATAAAAGTGTTTAACACTAGCTTCCAGCAGATGATAACACAAATTATTAATTCCAAGATCTTTTTCAGAACAATCGCTTATTCTACTCACTGGTGCAGGAATATAATATTGCATCATGTCTAGGACAACAGCTTGTGAGTGTCCCTAAGGGGTTGAAGATTGTGGTCTTAGCTGAAAGATCTACCAGTCCAAAGAATGGAAACGACCTTGACATAATTAAATTGTCATAAAAAGGGTCCAGAGTCTCACAGTTACACTCAGCTGGTCAGGAGACACATCAGGTGAGCCATAAATAGAACAGGTGTATTTATTACAGGCCACACAACGTGCCACTGTCCTTCAGGGGTTAATGGCTGACAGTGAAGGAATGGCGTGTGTCAGTGTGTGTGTGTGTGTGTGTGTGTGTGTGTGCGTGTGTGTGTGTGTGTGTGTGTGTGTGTGTGTGTGTGTGTTGAGGGTGGTGGTTGGGGCTTGGTGTCACTCTGCATCAATACACAAGTGAAAGTGCCTACGCAGCACAAAGCACGGCCTGGATTTGTATGCAGGTTGGCTCACAGAGCAGGAACTGGCCCGAGTTAGATAACAGATAACTGGAAAAGCATTGCAGCAGGATGAAAACAGGAAGTGTTTGGTAGTTATTCTACATCTATGCTCCGTATACTGAGATGCCTTGATGGGCCAAGATAATCACCCATTTTTTTCTTGCATGTTACCTGTCATTCTAAAATCTATTTTTCTCTTCTGTGCCTAATCATTTCAGACAAAATGTTTGAATGACTGGAACATGTTTTGGGAATGTGACCTCATGATAAACAACAACCAAATACAGCTGACCTGTCCTGGATGGCAGTAGCTCTGGACTTCATGCTGTCAGACTGTAATGCCAGCTGGGCATTCTCCATCAGTAGGTTACCAACCTGACAAAGCAAAACATAAATAAAATAACATGAGATTAGATCAAGGAAAGGACAAAACTATATGCAATTCTGCAACATTTTCAATGAAATATAAGTGAGCTGGTCTCGGCTTCATCAAGAAACGCTCATCAAAACAACTTCACAGACAACATTACGCTCCGTTGCGTCCAATACACCTGCCGTGACATAGTTGCCCCACACAATGCTAGAGCACATCATTTGGCAGCAAAAGCTTAAATGAACTTTACCCAGCAGGCCGTTCAGGGGTGTAGACGTTAATATTGAGTGCTGCAGGAATGGGTCCTAAAATCGTAAATGAGTAAAGTATGAATTAGCGTTTTTACATTTCAGATCTCCTCATCTCAAAGTGAATGGGTTTTTGGTTAATTGCCTGAAACAAAGTCTGTGGTTAACACCAGACCCAGAGATTTAAACATTTTAGTCAAAAATATAATGTCAGTTAATACACTTCTTGTGAATTTTTAAGCTTTTACATGTCCTTAAAATACAAACGAGTGGCTTAATGAGACCACAAAACGTCAACGAGTCCACCTTCACAGCCTCATTGTGTATACTTGTGATCATGGTGTATATTGTTTGGAACGAAACACATTAGCTTTTTTTTTCCGAGTGAACCAGTGCGATGATAACGTCCAGCTCCGCCTACAAAAAATATGTCCTCTCTTCAGCACTCTATTGTAGCGAGTGACAAAGAGTGAGCTGCACCTAGCCGACCCCTCTCAATACACTACACAGTATGTGAATAATGAACTACTAATGAATATGTCCCGTAAATCTCGAGCACTCGCAGTCAACACTGCATTTGGTCCTCAGCAATACACCGGCCAAGTATAAAGAGGATAGGATGAGCAGTCGACAGATACTCCTTCCATTTGAGTTAAATTACTCCGTCATTAAACCTCAGCACACCCTGATTTATCAAATTAGCTTCTTGGTTGACAGGGGTAAAGTAGGACAAGGGAAAACTGTGTAATACTACATTTATCCACTCACTTAAAAGCTGTAAAGACTCAAAGGTGTTGCACAAACGACAAACTTTTGTATTAAAAATAGGTTAGCTGACATCATTACAGTATTTATTTTTAATAAGATAATCACAATCAAGACTACATAATATATACATGATCAAAACTTGTAAATCTTTTATAGAACACTGAAATAATCAGGTTGACTGAACAATTTGTAATAATAATTATTGTGGTTTGTAGCACA
Source organism: Clinocottus analis (assembly GCF_023055335.1). Classification (NCBI taxonomy): domain Eukaryota; kingdom Metazoa; phylum Chordata; class Actinopteri; order Perciformes; family Cottidae; genus Clinocottus; species Clinocottus analis. The sequence continues at coordinate 8,239,109 of NW_027175954.1, read as the reverse complement.
ATAAAGTGGCTGTTAAAATCTAAATGTTTTTTCTAATTGTTTGAAAAACTGAAATTGAAGTGTGACAATTAACAAATATAAAATGAATGTTTATCTCTCAGCATGTACATAATACTGTATGTATACACATGGAATGAAGCCAATATCTTCAACACGGCCAACAAACAACTGTATTTATGTGTTTAACATGATCAGTTGCTAAATTGTGCAAACTGTGTAAAGAAATAGCACACATGTACAATTCTTTCCAGACGATGAATAAAGAAATGGTGGCTGCTGGACCTACAGTACATCACACACACACACACACACACACACACACACACACACACACACACACACACACACACACACACACACACACACACACACACACACACAAAGATATTAACACACCCTTTTTTTCTTTTTGTTTTCTCATGAACTTTTAGAACTACCAAGGGGAAATAACATAACTAACATAATATAAAGATGTTCTTAAAAAGATCCGTAGAAAAGCAGTGGGAATATCAGCCACACACAAGTGCCTCAAGGGAGCAGTTCAAATCCATCATGTGGGGTCATGTGAGATCACCATACCGGTTAGCATTAACCGGTATGAAGCTCTAGCGTACGTTCAGTCAGTAAGCCTACTCTTTTGTATACTTTGGCTTTTAGTTTGTTTCTCATACATCCTAATTTCCTCATGTCATTGTTGATATCATCAGCTTTAATAAAATCCACGAGAGGCACCACTACATTATCTGTCTATCATCTTTCAGCTATCTGTTTTTTAAATATGATTGTATCTCTGTCCTTGGTATGTTCCGGCTACTGTTACACTCGTCCCTTACACTCAAGACTTACTGTCAAAACTTCATTCATCACATATTGTCTGTCGTATGTTACCTTTACTGTAATCGCTTGTCCCTCCTGAGTGTATTGTTCAGTATCTGGTGGACTGACTTTTTTCTTCCTGTAAATAAAGTCTATTCTTTAAGAAGATCTCTGTTTCCTGCTGTAGTTCTGCATTCTTTCAGTGTGTGACAGCCAGCGTCTGTCTGGCAGACAAGGCACAATGACACATATTCTCTACTCCTATAATCCTCTGCCACAAGTTGGTTTGAGTTACTGCTCACCTCATGAACTTACATTACATATACTTTACATACTGACATTTTGGTCACTTACAGATTTCTCCAGTGAGATATATATCCAAAATCCACATCATTCAAAGTAGTGTACTTGACCCACAGTTAAACTTCACAAATAAACATTTCTTTGCTCTTAGTTGAGTTTCAGAACAGCGTTTTTTACAGAACAAAGACATGTTTCTTTTAGCTTGATGACATGTGAGACTCAGTATCCGCTTGGTTTTAAAAAGGGTTTTCTATGTCAAAAATAAGTTGCTGATTCTTCCAACAAGGTGGAGAAAAACATGAAAGCTTAAAACAATTATCGGCAACAACTTTTAAAGCCTCAAACCCAGGTTTAGCCACCGTGGTCCAAGACCTGCTGTCCTTGGATCACGTTCCAACCACAACTTTATGAGTTATTTAATGTTTCAAATGGTTGTCAGTAACACTAGTCTTCTGTCTTCCACCTGCACGCTACTACAGCCTTGAGCTAAAGACATGGAACATAATCTGAGCATTATCATTACGTGTGAATATACATTTTTGAGCAAATCTTTAACACTTTTATATACTTTTATGGCAAAACAGCTAAGCACTTTCCAACACTTTTCAAAAGACCAAGTGATTTCGAATGATTACCTGATAGCTACAAAACCTCTATCAAAAAGTGTCTAACCTGGACGCGGAGCTCCTTGACAGTCTTTTCCTGCTGGGACCAGTCCCGGGAGCGGGAGGTGCTCCTGGCGGACCAGTCAGCTATCTGAGTCTCAAGCTGCTGGTTGGTCTTTTGCAGCCTGTTCACCTGCTCCAGGAAGTCCTTCAAGCGAGTGTTCAGTCCCGACATAGTGCGACTGGAGTTCTGCAGCAAGTTCATGGAGACCTGGGAGAGCGCACATCCAAATGTTTACAGACACACACTACCTGGCACTGACATTTAGATCAAATGACACGGCCACTATTGCCTCTGATGGCCAAAACATTCAGAGAGTACACAACTGACAGACTTCTGTTTCTTGCAGAATGCATGCACAGTCATATAATGTTATAACAGCATATGGTTTGCCACCCATTTCAGATCACACGCTGCCAGAGGCGTTAACCAAGTAAATGTTTACCCAGTGATACTCACTTACAGCAACGTGGCCTTGTACAAATAAGCAGCAAAAGTCCCTCAGTCTGTTCTCCTGGTCACACAGCATCAATCCACCACTCCCCACAGCTTAGCCACATTCCTCTCCAGTGATCTGGTCAACACTTTCTCCTTCCCGCTGTGTCCCAGGTTATCAGCAGCTGGCCTCTGAGACAGAGCAGACAGGCTGCCGTTAGCCTGCCGGTATCACCGACAGTCTGCGGTCTTCAGGATCACCCACGACAGGGAGATTCCTCCCTGTTACCCCCCGGGCAGCATGTGGGAGCAGGGAAGGCAGTGGGGTAAGCGCTGGACACAGTGCTTACATCACCAGCACTCTGGGGACCTTTGTACTCTCAGATCCAGGATTATTGAGCCGCTTTCAAACAGGCAGCAACACAAGCTGTGGAGGGAATGTTCAGGGGAACACAGTGACAGGACATGTGTGAGTGTGTATTTGCGTGGGGCGTTAATAAAGGGTTGCCGGTACATCTGCTATAATGAATGTGTCCCTCTGCACGGATCTGAAGTCAAGTAATACCCACTTTGTGCAGAGTTACCTCTTGCTCAATAATAGTCTTGCCTGGTTTTAGAATAGCTGAGCTTGTGTCTGGGTCAAAGGTTTAAAACTACTTTAATGTGCCCTTCAATATTTCCTTGGACATTGTTCGAAGACATGTCACAACTACAGCCTGGTGTTTCAGCCGTAGACTTTATGGTTTCAGTCACATTATGGCTTTAGTGACTTTAGGCTTTAGTGATTTTATTTAAACACTGTCTTGTCAGCACAGACATCAATATTGTACTGAAAATATGTAAGGTGTTATGATAAGATTTATATTTGGTTTAGGTAGGGGCGTGATCTGAAGATTGCATTGAATGTTTGAAGGCCGTGATCCAAATGTAAACAAATGGATCAGCCCACAATCACAAACACCTGTATTTGTATGACTCTCATAATGATTGACAAGTCAATAACATGTGCGTAATTGGTGCTCTCAGATTCAACTAACTTGAGACTATTTAACCTGCTTACAGTATACTTTAGGGTGAACCGGAGGGTGGGTGCTACGCTTACGCGGAGCCGTCATGAGTTGGGACAATAATATTATCAGCTGTAAGCACCACATGAGACCAGTGCAGAGCAGCTGCTGTGAGCAAACCAGAGGGGCATGTTCCCGTGCACTAACAAGCACTGAACAGCTTGTGTGGCCGACCAAGCCATGTAAACAAAGCACATACACAGAGCGACTCCATTCTCTGCTAAGCAACACATGACTCCACTGTGTCTTTACCGATTAAATAGTTGTTTGATACTATATTAATACTCTGAATATCGTATAGAGAACGTATGGAGAACCTTTATGGGTTCAATATCATTACAAACATGGCTGAAGTGTGAATGGACAGTTAAATCTGAATCTATATTGATACAGGGTTTCCCTGTGAAGAGAATCTTCTTTTTCTTATGTGTTTCTGTAAAACCTAATTTGTCCTCAAAGAGACATTTTTGTACAGGATTTGTTAATCATATGACTGAAAGGTTGTAAACCAGCCTGCCTGAGCGGCAGGATGTCGGGATTATTAATATGGAGCTGAGCCTGCACTACCACCCAGACTTTTGTTCTTTCTGCGGAGGGAGGGAGTAACAGCCAGATGACTTTCTCATGTGGTTTTGATGACAGTGCGTCCAGGTCGTGGTTTTCAACCCTGATTGATAGAAATAGGGGCGACACGTCCATTATAGCAAAAAAAAAAAAGAAAAGTAGAACAATATGTGGGACGAGGGAAAAAATTCTGATGTTATAAACTAAGCAAAGTATGCTGAATGACCAAACCTTGCCAGCTGGGAGACTTACCGTACCTCTCAGCAAGGTGGCCTCCTGTTGGCAAGAGAGCAGTGATGATGATAATCATGATGATGATGATGATGATTAATAACCTTGTTTAAATCCTGAAAAAAACATTACCTGTCAGGGCGTTGCAGGTAGCTCGGTTCTCAGTGTCTGGGGCAGACGATTTCTGCTGCGACAGCAAACCGGGAATGCCACCGAGCCGGTTTTTACACGTCATGTTGCTCCCACAAAGATCCAGGAAATCTCCCTCGTGGTTTCACTGTCGCACGACATTTGCAGGAGTGTTTGCCCAGTCGAATTACCTAATTGAGGCCTCCAGGGAAAGGCAGGTCGTGACTTTGTTAGTCAAATTTCAGAAGCAGAGGCAAAGGCCTCAGAGGTGGACACTTCTATGAGAGGATAAAAATAAAACAAGCGGCGGAAAATGGATGGATGGATGGAAGTCAGCCTCAGATACAGGTTCAAACAGTCTTAAGTGCTCCCTCATGTACCCGACCTGTGTGACTTCACATTCCTCTGCCCCTGTTGCCTGAAAGGGTGGGCGCTTAGGATCTCTTTGATTATTTCCTTTGTGATCCCTCATTTTCTGTACAAAGACTCTTTTAGGTGAACAAAAATAAACACCCGTAACAAAAACCCACCATACTTTGATCCACTCTAACAATTTCAAACTCCCTGCCAGAAGGTTTTTGTCTGTACAGGATATTTTAAGGCAAAACGTATTAGTTCTGGAGTAGAAGGTATTGTGGCGTAAATCCAAAAACCGCAAGAGGGATCTTCACATAAATTGTTCACCAGACTGTGCTGTGACGGCGATGTTCAGATAAAGTACATTTCATGTGCTTTTACTTGCTTTTTAAAGGTATGGTAAGAGACAGAAACATAAATTCAAAATGAAACATCATTTAACTCCGAGCTTACATAACTCACATCAAGCCTGTCGTGAGTTATGCCTGTCAAGTTTTGATTCAAGCACTCTTGACTTACGCTTCTACTGAAAATAATTTGTTATGATCAATGTACCAAACATTCAAATGTGTGACGTGAAAGAAGTCGATTGTCGTGAAAAACCCAGGAGAAATCAATCAAATCCATGGTTTTCGTCAGATCAGTTTTCGCATCTTTTCACTTACTGTTGTAGTTTTCCAGCCTTCCACTTTATGTTGATTCAGTCTCGTTGCTCTCATCAACCTCATTTCACAAAAAAGAGTTAGAAAACCCACTCGATGCTAATTGTCCAACATCAAACAGCAGACAAATAAAGTTAGCAACTAACTCAGTGTTGTGTGTTGATTTTGTATGTTAAAATGTCAGCTATATGACCAGAGAACTCATCAGTGTTTTGTTGCTGCTGTTTACATTGCTCCTGATGCAAAGTAAAAAATGATTGACAAGAATGCACCACTGTTTTCATAAGTGGTTTTTTTTTTTTTTTTGTGTAGCATAAAAGAACTACAAGTTTACTTAACACCTGTAAAATATGCTTGTGCATACAAAAGTTGTGTTTTGTCGTAGCCATCCAGACAGATAAGTAAGCTTTAAATAGTTAATTAAAACTGTTACTTGAGCCTAAGAATAAATATAGATGAGCCCATTTTTTTGTTATGTCATAGATCAAACAGCAGCTTATCAGAACCAGAATGTGCACATTTTCAGTCAAGAACTGTTCCCTCCTCTTTTAATTCTAACTTTCCCTTACCCTCCACACCTCAGACTTTAATGCTGATCATAACCGTGGAGAATTAGTGGGTGCCATTCATAAAGAGTACCAGACATACATCCTGCAATACATTTCATAGTTTCCATCGAGAAGACAAATGCCTTTGAAGATGTTCTATAACTATACAATGAAGGGAACGGCAAGATTCCTCTGACACACATGTACGAACCCGGCAGGGTTGATCCTCCTGACTGACTGGGTAGATTGGTTGAAACATATGCCATGCAAAACACATTAGGTAGAAGACATTATGTGTGTAACAGAGTGTCCTGGGAAGAAATAAGTTACGGACAGAAAACCGAAGAAACTCTTAAACCCATTAAGTCTGTGTCATTAAATATTTCATAGTACTGGAATAGAGCCAGAAAAACCATTATCGTTGTCATAAAATGTTTTAGCCACGCACCTAAAGGTTACACCATAATTTTACTTTTCACAAAATAATTACAACAGGAGTGCCACACTTAGCTGTCATTCAACGTTGTGTAAAATAAGGTTGGGCAAATATTTCAACAGCCCGACAAGTTAAGGCCTTGTTGTTGACGTTTTTGGCCGACGATAGTGCGGTCAGAAAAGAGGCCGCTGATGGGTGTGTATGTCTAGTAAGAAGATTAGATGAAGTGAGAAGATTCTTTTCTTCTTTTGATCTAACTTGCCAACATGTAATAGCGTGACAATCTTTGGAACCCAAATTATAGTGTCAGGACGACCTGTCACTTACACGGCATTCTGGGACAGCAGGTGGATGGTGAAACAGAGACCTGATTCATGCTTTTACATTAGTTATGCTTATGGAAATATACCTTGCCTTACAGCTATAGTTTAATTAGTAAATTTGTAGATAAAATATTTGTTTGTGACTTTTTTGACAGAGTGAGGCCTCGGGGCTTCATTAAACTTGTTAAATTCAAACCTTTACACATTGTCAGTTTAACTTTTACCTCTAGATCTAACTATACGGTATAAATACTATACTATAGAAAAAAAAATTGCAATCACTTAGAACAATGAAAATAAAGTTCTATCCCTGCAAAAAATAAATAATATGTTGTTAAAGAGCTCATTTTGGAAAACTAAAAGCAAATTACAAAACAAAACAGAATGACTAGATGTGTGAGCGTCAGGTTGTATCAGTGTTAATGCCGCAGTGAGCTGCTTTCCTCGACACATATTTTTAAAACGCGGTCGTAGACTTGATACGGACACTCTCAGTTCACTCTCCATGTTGAGGTGAGGTCTTTTCCGGTTTTGAGAGACGGAACAGCAGAAAAGACGACTTCACAGAGACTTCACGGAAACTTCACGGTTACTTCACAGAGATTGGCTTTTGGCAATATGCCAAAAATCACCGAGTCGCACATGTGCAAGGTAATCTGTTAACAATGTACCGTGAACATTTACCCGAAAGTACAGGCATTTCTCCATCTATTTATTAATGACTTAGTTTTATGTCCGTGTACTTTGTAATGTGTGAAGCCAGCAGCTCACTGTTGGAACAAGACACGAGCACTTTGGCTCGTTTCACTTGAGCAGGAGAGCTGCTCCGGGTTCAGAGAGCTGCTCCGGTGCTCCTTGGAGGGAGGCTACTGTTGCCATCTTCAACCTGGGAGCGTTTAAAATATACAGTGCAACAATGGCGTGCGCGATACAGAGAGCAGCGCAGAGGAGAGAGGAGGAGGGGAGGAGTGTTTCAGGGGGGCGCCCCGCCCCCCTCATCCGATCTACTTTGCGGCTATATTATGGGTACCAAAGGACGTGCAGTGTCAAAGTTGGTGTAATTTGAACACGTAACACATTCAATATTAATAAACTTTGGATAAACAAGCCATACATTCTTCGTCTGCCCGAGGCAGCAAGATAGAACTTCTGAGCGATGTATCGTGTGATCTCAGAGAATGGAGCCAACATCAACACGATCATGTCATTTTCAGCTTGATCTTAATTAAAAAACAAAGTGCACAAGACAGAGATACTTAAGAGCGATGTTGTGTATGATGGATAGCTAAAAGAGGCCAATACTTTTCCTTTTTTTGAGTGGTCTAACATTTGCTGAGTAGTCCACTGTGTAAATGGTCAGGCTTTTCACTTGTTTACACAATAAAAGCTACTTTTTAAGCACTGCGATGGCAATGTTGGTCAGCTGGCCAGGTGGTTGGTCCACCACTTTGGTCCAGATGGAAATATCTCAACAACTATTGATCATACTGCCAATGCATGTTCATAGTCCCCAAACAGCTGCATTTGAAGCTGATGGGACTTAAAGCTAAGTGCTTTAAACATGCATTCTGTCCAATTGCCAACAGTGGGTTATTTCTCTGGAAGTCTATGAGAAACTTAAAACTACTGCTTGAAACATTGTAAACATGAGTTCATGGTCACTATTGATAATTTTAAGTCGTCATCAATACACCACAATGTTCATTTAGTCATTCATGGAGTAAAATAGAGCAGAAAGCAGGATATGCTTGAGGGTGGGGCTAACTTGTCATTGACAATTTTTTTGTTTGTTTAGTAGCTTCACTCTGTCGTGTCTCTTCTGGTTTCACTAATGATAATGACCGTGGTCTGACTTTTTAAAGTACAGCTATATGAATTCAAGTATTTAGTCAAATAAAAGCAACCACCAATTTAGTTTTTGAACATTTAAGGAAAATGTTCAAAGTTTAAAAATGAATGCTGACAATTTCGTTAAGAATCAGTTATTGCTAACAGGCAATAAACGAGTGCTAACAGGTAATGTTTGTTAACATTATCATTGCATGATTATTGCCTGTTCACAGGCAAACGTGAATTCCTTTTTTTAAATAATGGTTGGTTTGTGGTTGGCTATCCAATGCTAAACGTACATTTAGTAAATTAACAAAGCTTAATCATAATTATTAAAATAGTTGTAATACATATGACTCAAGTGAGGCCATAAGATCAATAGGGTAAATTAGCCATAGATTACCTGAAAGGAAAAAAAAAGATTCCGCATGGGATTGTGTTTGAAATATAGCTAATTTAATTAAAGGTGGCACTCTAATGAACAATTACACACACACCTTGCCCTAACAGCCGTTATGAATCCTGAAAGACAACCACTCACGCCCTGTGTGGTCACACCTAAGATAGCAGCGAGCAGCATCTTTCCTCCTCCCTGTTCGGCCGCTCCCACCTGCAGGAAGGAGCCTATAAAGTCTGCCTCCCGGCCGCTTCAACTCCATCTCCTCTGCTCCACTCTTTGGGTCTGACAGATTGAACTGAACGCTCCACCTGAGTCAGAACAGAAGTCACCATGAGCGCGTACAACTATGGCAGCAACTCCGGCATCTCCACGTCCTCCTTGACCAGGATGACAGGCACCAGGAAGGGCACGAGCGTCCACGGCGGGGCCGGGGGCCGCAACATCCGGGTGTCGTACGCCTCCAACGGTCTTGGCTCTGGCTTTGACTTGGCAGCGGGGCTCGGGGGCGGCGGGAACAATTTCGGCGTTTCAGATAGCAAGAAGTTGACCATGCAGAACCTCAATGACCGCCTGGCCGCCTACCTGGAAAAGGTGCGCTCCCTGGAGGCGGCCAATGCGAAGCTGGAGCTTCAAATCCGCGAGTGGTACGACAAGCAGGCCCCCGCCATCAAGGACTACAGCAAGTATCATGCAATCATCGAAGACTTGCGCAGAAAGGTAAACCTTCCCCTGCAAGCGTTTCCTTACTGCTGTAAAATAGTAGAATAAAAAACCTAAACATAATTATGATAGGTTACTTCCCCCGTTCTCAAACTTCACTCCAGTCATCATTGTAATTAATGAATAGTTATTTGTAACTTATCCTAAAAAAAATGACCTAAAAAAAACACCAAATAAAGATGATTCATTTCACAATATTGTGTGTTATGTTAAAACGTGCTTTTTAAAAATGATTTCTTATGACATATTTTGCCACGATAAGAAGTCCTCATTGCCTTAACATATGCCAACTCATTTGTAAGCCAAGACAGCAATATACATATCAATTATCACAGAATATCAGGGCCAACAGATGCCATTCAGATGTAAAGCCCTTACACTCGAATGTAAGTTTGATAATAAAAAAAAAAACCATTAAAAAACCATGACAGCCACATTCTAGTCAATGAATCACTAACACGCCCTTTTGGTTGTTTTGCATGTTGTTAAGAAACTACTGTCAATGCTTATCTTCCTTTTGTTTTTGTAGATCAGTGTTGCCACACAGGACAATGCCAGGCTGATGCTGCAGATTGACAATGCCAGACTTGCAGCAGAGGATTTCAGAATCAAGTGAGTGAAAAGAAGTTATGTACCTAATTAGTGTTTGGAATGGCAGACATGTGGGATGACACAGCTGTAATAGCCTGCAGCATTCAATGTTATACCACGACACATTATTTGTTCAGTAGTTCATGACTTTGTGAATGTTTTGTCACAGGGGTGTAACAACTGGTATAACTGGTTTTGGTGGAGATGCTTGTCTTTTTTGTTGTTGTTGGTAACACTATTGTGCGGGTGTATCAACATGAATCTCTGTGTCTTTTTCCTGATAGGTTTGAAAATGAGATGACAATGCGCATGTCAGTGGAGGCGGACATCGCTGGGTTGCGCAAGGTTCTGGATGACCTGACCATGGCCCGGTCTGAGCTGGAGATGCAGGTGGAGGGCCTGAGGGAGGAGCTGGTCTACCTGAAGAAGAACCATGAAGAGGTAAAAAATAGTCCTGTTTGTAATAGTGAGCTCATGTTACTAATCATCTGCAATAATTAAAAAAAAAAAAATCTTTTTTAGTACAGATAGTTTATATATCGGAAGGAAATATGAGTTTTCCATAAGATTTTTGTAAAGTCTTACATGTACAGTTCCATGGGGAAAATGCATTATTAAAGTATTTTTTTTGTAGTTGGCCAACAATTTGACAAATGCCTCCCAGTGTTGTCTTTTGCTTGTACAAAGAACCGGTTATGTAATGCTTGTTTGGATTGACTGCTGTGCCTTTAGGTTGTGTATTGTACCTTAAAGTCCGGCCCCAAGGTGCTGTCAAAAACAATGAGGGATACATCAAATAAGTACACAACGGTTCATTCTAAAATGTAGTGAAAGAGCAGTGCAAGTACAAATGAGTAACAAAGTCATTGAACAGACTTAGGAATGTAAATTATAAAATATTTATCCATTTTAAGTTTGCTAACGCTTGCTAACATTAGCCACCATTAAACTTTGTGTGGGTTTCATCTTTGACCTTTGATTCTGTTGTGCCCACCTGTAGGAGATGGCAGCCATGCGTGGCCAAGTTAATGCCAGCTCTGTCAGTGTGGAGGTGGACTCCAAGCCTCAGAATGACATGGGAACCCTCCTAGACCAGATCAGAGCTCAGTGTGAGGGGATCACTGAAAAGAACCGTCGCGAAATGGAGGCGTGGTACCAGGCCAAGGTGAGGGGAACGAGACAATATGTTATGTTCATACCATCACATTTCATGCATATAATATATAGTGGCATAAATAGCATTTTGACAATTTTCATGTCCAATCTCACGTCTTCCAGTTTGACGACCTGAACAAAGAGGTGGCCTCCAGCACAGAGACCCTCCAGAGCTCCAAAACTGAGATCACCGAGCTCAAGAGGACCCTGCAGGCCCTACAGATTGAGCTGCAGTCCCAGCTCAGCCTGGTAATTCAGATCTCACATGCGCATCATTTTTCATTTTTCACCACAACAGAACATCTTTTTTTGTTTTTTGTTTAATATACTTCATCGATGAGAATGCACAATATGACATCTATAGATCAGAAAACAAGTATTTTAATTGGTTGTGTATGTGTTAGTCAGTTTACAATAGTAAGGAACAGGAAAGTAAAGAAAAATAAACAAAAGTAAGTAAATAAATATAAAATAAGAAGAAATACAAATTATAATAGCAAAGAATATTAATAATAAATCAAAAACATCCACCGACAAACCCACCCACATATATGGCCTTTACGTTTAGTCAAAAGCTAGCTCATGGAGTTTGTAATACAGGTACAAAATACAAGGCGCATCATTTTTCACCGCAACAGAATGTATATCTTTCTAACCGTGGCTCAAGTCTTTAGAGTTTAAAAACAAAAGTAATTGGGGCTCAATAAACTCTCTTCTCTCCTCCTGTGCAGAAATCTGCCTTGATGGGCCAGCTGGAAGAGACAGAGTCCAGCTACAGTCTGCAGCTGAGCCAGCTCCAGAGCATGGTCAACAACCTGGAGGAGGAGCTAAACAAAATGAGGTTGGACATCGAGAGGCAGGCCAGTGACTACAAGGTGCTGCTTGATATCAAGACCAGGCTGGAGATGGAGATCGCCGAGTACAGAAGACTGCTGGATGGAGAGGAGTAAGGGAATTCTGTATTAAGAAGTCAATCAATGGATCTATCTATATATGGATCACTTAGCTTAGCATTGTGAATGGCTAGTTTGGCTCTATACAAAGGTGACAACACACATTTAAAGCTCACAAACATGTGTATAACATTTCTAGCATTTGGATGTGAGAAGGTGTTGGTCTTCTCATCTAATTTGTGATTAGAAAGTTTTTCCAACTATTCTTTTAACAATAATGTTATCACATTGTATTTATTGTACCTTATTTTCTGTCTTCTGTAGATCTGTACCAGTGAAAGGTAAGTTTATATCAACATTTCATTTGTAGGTCTTTACTTTAAAATAAATAAATAAATAAATGCCACAGATTTAACTTTTTGATTTGGTCTGCAGCGGTTCCAGTCGTAACCCAGAGGACGAAGGTGGTGATTGAGGAGATTATTGATGGAAAAGTGGTATCCCGCAAGGAAGATGTAAACACAGTCAATAAGTAGACAGACAGGATGCCAAGAGATCAGAGTCTAACAAAAGCTGTTTTACTGTTTATGACACCCAGCTGATGTTTCACCCACCTGTAGTCTACTGAAATTAACTTGGTAAATGTTGTTGTTTTTTATAAATTATATTTCTCGTTGGGATTTAGATTTATTGTTACTCTAATGTATCATCATTGAAACAGCAAAAAAAATTAAATGTTTTAAAATGTATAAGACGAATGGGTATGTGTTGGGAAGAACCAAATTATTAACTGTACTTTCTTAGCAATTTTTACTGACAGTCTGCTGACCTGCCTTCTGAAATACCAAATTTACATATTAGGGGACATTATGAGCCCAAGAAAGTAAATACACTTCTTCTAAATGGAAACCATTGCTTCTCTGGCCATTGAATTGGATTGAATGGATACACAGAGAGACGAAATAAACATAATGTTTTAATTTGATTTATTTTCATGAAGATCTTTCTTCGACATTCTTCAATAAATAATTGGCTTTAGAAAAATGTATTATTACTGGATCTGTATAATTTATGATATCTACTGTCACTTTTCTAACACTTCAGAATTGTTTATTAAATATTTTTTTTCTGAAAGGAGTTTAGGGTCTTCTATGTTTCTAATCCCCATGATTTATATTTTATTCCACCCATGTATTGTAAGACTTACTGTCAAAAAGTGTTTCATTAAAATAATATTATGGAAAAACATGCCTTGTGTGCTAAGAGGGTCTTGCTATGTGTTTATATCTCCATGGGAGGATCTAAAGAAATACCAGTAAACATGGAGATGATCTGTTTGGAAACATCAAACATACATTTCAACATTTCAACTGCTTTCCAGCCCAAATCATATCCACACAAACCATTACTTGGTCTGGAATGACCAAAAGCTTTTGTTAGCTCATGCCAGCAAACTTCATTTCGATGCTAGATGCATGCTAAAGGCTCCAACACCTCTTCTGCATGAGGCTTTATAGTTGTTATGTCTCTTTTTGTTGTTTTGTGTCTTTTTTCATTCATGTATTTTTTAATCAACTTGAATGCCCAACAACATCACCCCATGTAAATCTATGATCCTCGCACTCTTCCTTTGACTACATTTTGCTATTTGTCACTTTGATAATAAAAGTTGACACTTTAGTACATAGTTAAGAGAATATTATAGATTCGAGATGAAACTGACAGAACGTGAGAAACATTTTTATTTTAGATTCAGATTTGTTTAGTAAACTATGTTGCCTTGCAGTTGCAGGCCAGTAGGGGGTAGTGCAGCCCCCTAAGCACGAGTAGACGTACTATGTTTCATGTGTGATCATTTTGATTCTCTTCCTGGTTGGTCCGTGACTTTCTAAATAACATTTTGTATGTTAGTCCTTTTAGTAATCCTTCCATGGTAACAGACATCATCGAATGAGTGTGCAGACTTCCCCTTTTATGTTTTAGCATGCAGCATTATTCCGTCATTGTCCCTCGTTTCTGTTTAATAACCGTCAATGTAAGTCTAGCTTTCCCTGACCTCAACCATAATGTACCAAGTGGCGGTTTGTGTGATCTCCCTCTACATGCAGCGCGGCAAACTGTCCACTAGGGGTCATGTGTTTCACTTTATTAAAGTCTTAGACATGAAGCTGTGCACCTGTTTCTGTGGGAATGTCTTCTTCATACAGGAGCAGCAGTATACATAATGTAACGTAACCAATGAAAGCATGTTCTATCATTTCTTAATATTAGAGGAGAGATTTGTTCAAATCATCACTGACAGTAGAAAACCAATATATATATATATATATATATATATATATATATATATATATATATATATGTATATGTATATGTATAAATGCTCAGAATGAAATCCACCTAACCTCTCTTTGTAGAGAATGCTGCTAACCTGCAATTTGATCCCTCTCCCCCCCAAAAAAATATCTTTGCTCATTACTCCTTGATCCAAAGTTTGAGTTAAAAATGTTTTCTACATTGGTGTGATAATAATAAATGTTGATTCTGATAAAAGGCTTCATAATATCCAGCAGGGAACTCTCTTACCAAAAAAACAGTCTGCACTGACAATCCTTACTTCTCTTTTATTTTCTACATTCTTGTTTTGCACGGATACCATTCATTTGTATTTTCTCGGTATCCCAGAGAGAACAAGACAGCACACTGAAAAAGGCTGTATGTGGGAAATTTGTGCTGATTGGTAAATCTGTCTTTTTCCTTTTTCACTCACACAGAGTAATAAGGTCACTACCCTTTTATAGCCTTTCCATGTGTTTTTGTGAATTATTTCACACTGAAATGGCTATCATGGGGTTGTCTGACTCAAATCCACACAGGACATTGTCTGTCCCTGAGGAGACGCATGGATGTGGTGAAAGTCTTTAAACGTTTAATTTCATGTGGTTGCACCTCTTCCGGGGCATTTAAATAAGACACCTCTCATTGCATTAACCAATGGCATTTAATATTTCATAACTTTGCATGTTATGCTATACGCTTATTAATATTGGGTATCATTCAAGTCCAAAGAAAAGAACCATTAAAGCAGGGACTCTCAGTGCTCCTACAGGCTCCACTCTGAGTTTATTTATAGTCTGATGTCTGCAGTAGGATCTGCTCTGCTGTGGCTGTGTCACTCGGGGCTGGTGGTCCCTAGTCACGACACGAAATGATGACAAAATTCTGCACCACGGGAAGTTGACGTCACCGTGGTACAGTCACCTCCTCTGTGACGTCACGTGATGGAGGGTGGCAGCAGCCGGGGTTGATGCCATCTGCTGGATGGACTCTGCCACTCACCCAGAATTACGTCATTGGGGGGCGGGGGGCGGGGGGGAGAAACCGGTGCCAGCTCTGCCATCGGTATAGCCTGAGAGTCTGGATGTGAATGCACAACGAGCCGAGAGGTTGTCTGCTGTAGTAACTCTGACTGAAGCTGTTATGGACTGGAGCTGTATGATCTAGGGAGGTTCACCCTTTCGGAGATTAGCTGACAACAGTATAAACAGTTCTCAAAAGTTTCCCTGAAACTTCATGTCTAATTGGAATGTAGGCTATAATTGTGGAATAGTAAAACAATATTATCATAAAACAACGAGTTAATCTTTAATAACAGCATGCATATGATAAATACAAAAACATGTATATAACACAAGATGAAGGCACACACAAACACACAGAATCACACAGAGACAGGCTAAACGCAAGATTCATAATATACGTACACCATATAGTGACAAGACGAAGGTATAGCAAAAGTTTATTGAAGCGGCATGTGCACAATATATGGACAAAAAAACAACATAAAACATGTTAACAGGGAGAAGTAGAACATAAGATGTTTTCCTGGGGTTCAGACAAGCTGCTGTCCATGGTGCTGAAACCCATGTGGCCAGACCACGTTAGCACGTCGATGTTGACGATGGGCTTCAGGTGGTTGTAAAAAAAACAGGCTTTATTATGGGATTTATTTTAATCGACAAAATAATATCGCGAGAATCGACAATTAAGATCGATTACGGCTGTTAAACGCTTCCTCTTGTGAACTTTGTGTGCATAGCGTGTGTGTTTGTGTGCGTGCGTGTGTGTGTGCGCGCGAGCGTGTGGTGAATACAACCTTAGTGTGTAAGTGTGTGTGTGTGTGTGTGTGTGTGTGTGTGTGTGTGTGTGTGTATGTGTGTGTGTGCTGACGTGTGCGCGTAAGCGTGTATGCGTAGCCACAGTAAAACCTGCTCCTGCAAGGGATGATGGTGAGGACCCCATTCTCACACGAGTAAGCTCGCCTCCGCAAACGGGAGAGGAAGAAGGGCTGCATTCCCATTGACTGAGAGAGAGAGAGAGAGAGAGAGAGAGAGAGAGAGAGAGAGAGAGAGAGAGAGAGAGAGAGAGAGAGAGAGAGAGAGAGAGAGAGAGAGAGAGAGGCAGTACACGGACTCCGCCTATACCGCCCTAACATCCAGCTCCAGTCCGACGACGGCACCACAGACCGACAGCCGGTGATCCAGTGCCCCCCTCAGCTCAACTCAACTCCCGGCGTGAAAAACGGAGATGGGCTCCCCGTGAATCCGGGCGTTGGAGGGCAGAGGCGGGCAGGCGGGGGCCGGGGGGGGACGACGACAAGAGAGTGGTGGGAGAAACACCCAGAGAGGACAAACAAAAGCACAACCGTGGGTGCCTGCAACCATGAGCGGCTTGCACTATTCGCCAGAGCTGCGGCTGCTGCTGCTTCTCTGCCCGCGGACCAAGTCGTGAGGTGTGGCTCGGAAACGCTCCGGGAAACCTGTCAGTCGAAACGACTCGCCGAGGAGGAGGAGGAGGTGGGGTGGTGGTGGAAAAGATGTCCGCCTCGGTGGGGCCCCAGGGTGGCCCTCGCCCACCCACCGTGCCGCCATCCATGCCGGATCTGCCGGACCTTAGCCATCTCACCGAGGAGGAGAGGAAGATAATCATGGCAGTGATGGAGAGGCAAAAAGAGGAAGAGGATAAAGAAGAAGCCATGCTAAAGTAAGAGCAAAATTTTTCCTTTCTTTCTGTGGAAGTTATATGTCATTTAATGCATAGCAATCTCCGTTAGAAAGACGCCCCTTGTACACCGAGCTGCCCGTTAATACCCAGTGTTGCCATCGTTGTGGTTAACACCACACACCCATCACGGCCAGTGGGCTGGCTGATGCACTTGTAGGTCCGTCTTGAAGAGGTAGTGGTGTGCTCTTATAAATGTACCCACAGGCACAACAGAGCAGCAACAGCGCAGGATGTGTCTCTAAAAGAAGTCCGCGTCATCAGGGAGACAGCGAGTAGCCTTCTGAGGCTCGATGCTTTTGGAATCGATCAATAAATTAAAACAATATACAGTCAATGGAGATGACCCGAAACAGGGTCAAACGCGTTACAGGTGTAGAAAGGGACGTGAGGATGGGGTGTGACAATGCTGGTGGAGAGGGGGGGGGGGGGCATAGCTTTATCCATCCTTCACCGACTCGTTTTTATCAATGGGGACTGCACCCCATCCCTCAGTTTTACGCACGCACGCAGGCTGGAGTGACTCTATCACTGTAGATTTTTTAGCAACCGCGGAGTGAATATGTGTGCGTGTCTCTCCTTCCCTCTCTGCATGTGTGTGTGTGTGTGTGTGTGTGAGAGAGAGAGATCGCTTTGACAATATTGGGAACAACAATGACATTATAGCTCACAGGCCGGCAGCGACACGATCCGTTTCATAAGCTCGACAGACGGACGGTGGTGAAGCGGTGTGGACGATAATTTGTGCTCCCCTCCGGCGGAGAGAGGAATATGGGGTGTGGTTGGGAATCTTAGCAGCCCTGAACCGGACACGGCACCGACGAGAAAATAGACCGGATATATTGTAGCACCTTTCAAATCCTATATATTAATCAAATCCCAAGAATCTGTGTTGAGTAGGAATGATGATAACCAGAAGGATGCGAGGTTATGCCGACTGTGAGCTAAAGGATCATTATGGGGAAATGACAAGATACAGCAGTTTAAACTCATTGCCTGCTCTCTTAGAGACAGTGTTTCGTCATGATGGCTGTGTCGGCTACAGCTGCCTCATACAAAAGGCTGGTTACGTTGCAGTTTGATGCCTCAGGGGTTTCCACTACAAGCAATGGCAGCGTGATCCACCAGAGCTGTATCCACACACCTGCCCTGGAACACGTGAGGGCCCAATCTCTGGCTTCATAATGAAAGATGTTGCCGTAGCAGGCGTGCAGCAGCAGCATCCCAGAGCACTCTGGCTTGCTTCGATTCTAATGGCTGTTTTCATTTCCTGACTGCAGCGTAAAGGGAAGCAGGTTGAGAGCTGCATCGGGAGAGGAAGTGATGTATTTAATGTTCCATGAGGCACAGGCTCAGGTTCAGTCAATAATCGCTTCATCATCTGGCTAACCATGGAGGGGATCAGCAACCATGGACGAAGGAGAAATGCAAATAAAATATAGTTAACAGCAGTGAAGCAGTCTTTACTATTTACTACATAGGACAGAGTGAATGGAAGAAAAGGTATGTGAAGAAGATACAGACAATTTAGCCATTTTGTTTAACTTTCGGACACCTTCATCTTTTAATTGAAATACATCCAGACAATGCCGAGGTATTTGCTATAATACATCACCTGTGGCATGTTGTTCCAGTGTGCCATAAAATCAAATTGATAATGCGCTTTAATTTTTTTTGTCGAAGACAACGTTGTGAACTGTCAAATTGAACTGTCAGTTGCTCCTTGCAACACTACCACGTTTTTTTGTGTCCACTTGTAAAAAATCAGGACAAAATTATTGTATACAGGCTACTAAAATGTAATTAATTTATCCATTTTGGTTCTGTTGATGTTGTTTTACCAAGGTCATAATACATTTTAGTGTAATTTGCTACATGTGGTTATATGTTATATGTGTGAAAAATGCTCTCCAAAAGATGATTATGTAACTTACATCCATACTATTCACCTGGTCAGCGTTAGTGGCTGCGTTGCCTGAGACCTGAGCAGCTGGCATTGATAAGGTTATAGTGATACAGGATTTTATCTGTCATGAGAGACTCTGAAGTGTCCTGATCTGTTACTGAGCCAGAACAGGTTTTGGGCTAATGATTGGCTGAGAAGTCAGCACCTGGGGTCTCCGTCACTGATTTGCGGCGTTAACGAACACTTTGTCCATGTCTAATACACTATATACTTCCGAGACTGCCGACATTGACTTCCTAAACCTTCCATTGACTTCCTAATCCAGAGTATATTATTGGAGGGGAGCTGTCATGCTGTGGGGAGTGAGCGAAATGCTGAACGCAGCAGTGACCAACCTCTTCGATGCTGTGATGTCAGAAATCTTCCTCCTTTCACAACAGAAAATCTCTCCTATGCAACCCAACACTCCATGTTTCCATCTAGCCATGGGAGCTTTTGAGGTTTACAAAATGTAAATATAGAAATTATGTTTAAAATATTGATGCACTCAGCAGTGAGGTTGTAGACATTTGAAACGGGGGTGGACGCACAACACAGCCTTAAGGTTGGTGTGCCGGGTGTGTTTAATGGAGGCACCCACTTGTGTTGATGTTAGGGCAGAGCTAAGGCACGAGTCATCTCTGTCAGCACTCCTTACTTGTATTTATTGGAGCTAAAATTTGTCTTTTGTCTTATTTTTCAGTAACATTTATCAAACACTTTTCTGATCAGTGGCATACAACAAGATTGTCGATTGGCTGGAGTTTGTTCCTTCACACCAGATGGACAAAAGAAGAAATCAGGACCTAGGGCACAGAAGGAGGGAGAGCAGGGAGGATTTAGAGGTTTTAAGGATTAGAGTGGTGGAAAGAGAGAGAAAAGGGGGAGACAGAAAGAGTGGGAGGAGCCTCTGTCAGGGGTCTCACACTCACAAACACACACGCACAGACACACAAACCCACAAACCGACACTGTTAATCTTTTTACCAGGATTCCCCGAGGCTGCAGGCTTCAGGGTGCATATGGAGGGCAGCGTTTAGCCCCTTTCCTGGTTGCTGTCTGATATGGCCGCTAATGTCCACTGAGAGGTCAACTGGTGACCAAGGTCAAGAATAGCCATTAATTTAAGAAACAGATTGACTTTTGATGTGGGACTTAAAAATATAGTTAAAGCTTAATGCTGCACTAATCAATATCTGTATATCGATAAGGAATAAAATAAGTTGCTTTCTAGTAATTAACGACATGATTCTGGTTTCTCCGAGCTCTATTCCAAAATGTTGTTTTTTTTGGGTCGCCAAATACATTTCGAGAATTTCTTCCATAGCCTTTAATTTAACATCTGCAGGACACCTTTGAGCCGAAGGAAGGGCCTGCAAGTTTGTGCTCTTCTGATAAATGTTGCCTCCATTGAATCTACATGAAGGGCGAGCATTCTTGTTTTACTGATGAGAGGGAAAAAACAAGGGCCTTCTAGCCTTCGGGTTTTGTTGAGGCTGAACTGAATTGAACTAAAATGAGCCAGAGATCAATCAAATAGGAATAATAGTTTACTTTGTGAAATATGCTGGTACTTGTTGTAAATAGCTCTTTGTTTTTAGATTTTAATTGTTGTCAATTGTTTCCTTCGTTGCTGCTTGTCGTTGATATATTTATTTTATACAGTGATGTAGTGATACAATGGTGTACAGCCCCCAGTTGGTGATCAAACAATGACTAATCAGTAATAATCAAATACTCTGTAATGCAAAAAATATAGAGGGATCGCATGTGACGTTGTCTTTATTATGGTGTACACTATGGATGTATTGCAAGGGCCGAAGGGTAAAAGTTAGCTAAGCTGAGTTTAGGTTGTTTTAAGTATTTTTATTTCGTCATGTTACTTATAAACTTCTTACTGTAGTTTTGACCCTCACACATTAAATCAACTAAGTTTGCCAACTCGTAAAATGTGTATTTTATACCAACATGAAGTTACAACAGGATTGAATTGTTTGAGGCAGGAAGTTTAAAGAGTTTATCAGACAAAAATACTCAACTCTGCAAAAAACATTTCAATCAAAATATTGAGTAATGCTTCTTGTAGCAAATGTTTTTTTTTCTTCCAATGTTCAACTGTATATTTTGTCCTTCTATTTCTATTTGTATATTTCTTTTCAGTTTCAAATATCTTCTTGGTTATTGATAGCTGCCACTTGTTTGCACAGCTGGAAATTGTTGTAGCTATACCAGTATGTTTAGTTTAGTCAAAAATCTGAAAAAGAAAAATTGGATTTCTACTAAACCCAATTTAGTACTTTCTGCTGAGATAAAGAGAAACATTTTTCTGAGCAGACTTAAGAGTTTTAAGGTTTCTGTGAGAAAAATGCTAATGTTGAATTATGGATCAGGTCTGAAAATAGCGCACACTTGGAAGCAGTTCCTGAAATATTTAAATATTCAGTTCGCTGGCTGCAGTTGATGTTCGAAACCTCTTTTTTTCTTGTTAACCTCTTTCAGTTTTCACCCTCTGTTGAATTCCACTAATTACAGACTGAAATGCAGATATATGATTTGATGTGTGTGTGAGTGAGTGAGTGTGTGTGTGTGTGTGTGTGTGTGTGTGTGTGTGTGTGTGTGTGTGTGTGTGTGTGTGATAATTTGATCATAATGTAAATGAGAAACCATGCTTATTCCTATATACACATAGGTGAACACATATACAAGCACTGTTTGTCACATACATACCCACACTCACATGCAGACACAGTATGAGAGCATGTATACTGCAGTACTTGCCGAGGTAGCACACAAAATGCACCACAAACCCAGATGGTGTTGCTGTTTTGTCGGTCTGTGGATGAAAGCTCGCAGAAGGAATGTACTCTCTTGCAAAGACAGAATGCCTGTGTCACAGTACAGTTTGTCCTGTTGCTTTGCTGCCAGCCTCCACTGTTTTTTCAGGCAGCTGGAGAGGGTGCAAATACAGAAGCTCCATATGTGTGTGTGTGTGTGTGTGTGTGTGTGTGTGTGTGTGTGTGTGTGTGTGTGTGTGTATTCAGAGTGTGCTCGCTTGGATCTTCACACTTTGCGCTTAATTAAAAGAACTCAAAAGCAGTCGGGTGTAGCTGCAACACCTGGAGGAATGGAAGCCAGTGTGTGTGTGTGTGTGTGTGTGTGTGTGTGTGTGTGTGTGTTTGTGTGTGTGTGTGGCGGTGTAACGGTATCTGCATGTACATGATTTGTGTTTGTGTGATACCAGTGTGTGTGAGTACTATTTGAGTTTGTCTACATCTGTTGTCATCTCTGCTGCCAGTCTCAAGAAGCTTCAATCTTGTGTTTGCCTCTCAGCTTTTCATTTGCACTCCTAACAAAAAAAGAATAACACACTAGTGCACATTTGAGTATACTTTAGTATGCATGTTCACCTGTGTGTGCGTGTGTAAGTGTGCAGACATGCTTGTGTGCATTTTCACTATATGCAGGCCAGAACGTGAGTGAAAAAGACAGAAATCTCAGCACCAAAGGAAGTAAAAGAATGCAATCTGTATTTGAACACCTGCCCAAATTTCATTCATTATTCTGGTTTATTCTGAAAGGGTTACTGTCAAAATGTCAGAATTTGTCTTAAAAGTGCTAAATTAATGCATATCCAGTGTCTCCAAACTTTCATCATGGCGGCGGCTCAGCCAGTGGCTTTAAGCTAGCAGTGCTAACAGTAACATAGCTAACAGTCGGTCAGGACGGCGTTATCAGATGTAACCGTCGTATGAGCACACCACACAGACAGAGGGAGAGTGACTCCACTGTCTATACATAGCAGATTGTTGTTTGCTGCTATAGTAATGTTGCGTAGATATATTGTAGAGATAACCATTAATGTATCTGTAGAAAATTGTGAAGCAACCTATTCAATATGATTGATACATACACACACACACACATACACACACACAGTGTGACTTTTTAAAGCCAGGTGCATTCAGATAGCACAATCCCAGTTTGGTGTGGACAAACTCAATTGTCCAATACCTCTTCAAGCCCCAAGCCTTTTACTATCTTGTACAATTTGGGAACCGGCCTTACGTTTGTGTGTTTATACAGCTGTGCTGATTTGGTTAATCATTAGCAGCAAAGACATAGGGGGACGCAATGTGATTAAGAACCAGGACATGGCCTTTCTCACTCACAGACGATGGGAGGAGATGGTGCGGCTGGGCGTGACTAGGAGTGAGTGTGTTAAAGTGACAGACCTGAGCGAGCCTCTGTGAGTAGCCTCTTTAGTGCTCTCAGACCTCCCCAGCGTTAAAGTTTAATGAGAATGCATTCTACTTTGGCTGACCAGGCTCTCTACATCTCTCTCCTTCTCTCCTTCCATTTCTGTGTTTGTGGTGAGAAGAAGTGATGGGATTATATCATGAGCGGTCACACAAAAGATTGAATGGGACAAAAATGTGTCCCCCTTGATAAGACCATTAAAAATGTCCCCATGTTTTTTTTTTTTTTTAGATCATTGTTCATTGTTAAATAATGTATCAGGAAGAGTTGACTTGCGCCTAAATATGTGGCTGTGACACACCTAATGTACTGTTGCTTTATGCAGACCATGTTTGGCTATCAGCTCTCTCAGAAAGCACAAAATACGAACACTTCTCAGGCTGTTTTGGTTCCTCAAAAAGAGAAATCCAAATATACCAAACCTAATTGTAAAAGGTATTCCCTTATTTGGTGTTTTGATGATGGTGGTGGACAATGCTTACCAATAATTCACTCCAACATCTCCCATACGTGTTGACATCTGGTAACACATAATGTTGCCTATGAATCAAAACAGTGGCATCTAGTGCTCTGAATAAAAGCATCTGCATTTATTATGTTTATCCACTCAGGTTTTTCTTTCAACTCACTAGTCAACCAATATCTCCCTGTTATCCTTAAAGTGGCCATGGTAAGCTGTACATACACCCATCTTCAAATACTATAGCTACAGCGTGTCCATCTAACTGTTAGTTTGCACATGCCAGAGCAGGGCTAACTATTAGATAATACAATTAAATAATAGACATTATTAATACCTTTAAAGGCAAAGTTACAACATGCTTTAAATGGTATAATAAGGATTACAACTTATAAAGACTGCAATATAGCAAATTAAATCAGACAATTAATAATAATAATATATATATATATATAATATAATAT
Organism: Clinocottus analis; assembly: GCF_023055335.1. NCBI lineage: Eukaryota > Metazoa > Chordata > Actinopteri > Perciformes > Cottidae > Clinocottus > Clinocottus analis. The sequence continues at coordinate 8,214,796 of NW_027175954.1, read as the reverse complement.
AATATATATATAATATAATATACAAATAAAATAGAATAAAATTATAAAGTAACCAGCAAACAACCACAAACTGTATTAGCTTTCTAACAAAACAATCATGAATCAGCATGCGCCGTTCAAACACAACATTTTGAACATTAATAAACCATGGTGCTTGCTAGCAGCAGATCTTGCGCAGCAATAACGATGCCACTTAACAGTTTATTTTATTTGTAGCTTGTCATGTGTGGAGTCAGGTGGGGTCTCCAGAAAATTAAGTGAAGAAGAAGGAGGAGGAGTGGGCTGCCAGCCGAGGCCTCTGTGGGATGGAGTGAGGGGAATAGGGGTCGTCCATGATTACTCGATAACTACTCCAACTAGATTCTTATTGCACCCAGCAGTCTGTGTGAGGTGAGAGGCGTTGTGTCTCAGCATTCAAGAGAGAAAGAAACAGAAGAAGAAGAGGACAGTACAAAGGGAAATTACATATAGGGATGTGGAAGACACATTTTTTTCATCAATGATCTAGCAATGACCGAGTGCAATCCATATTGAAAATAAGAGAGAGGTATGAGATATGGTATCATGCAGGGGGAGTGCAGGGGGGAATCGGGATTTAATAGTAATTAAGAAAAAACTCACACAATGTGTCTATTTAAAAATAATGTATGTATCCTTCATTGATACAGGGGGACCCTATGATTCATAATTACCTTATTTAAGATTTTTTGTTTGAAGATTACATTTTTTTTAAAGTTTGATTTTCGCTAAAAAAAAAAGGATGTCTGTCTAAAGATGTGTTCCTGAACAAAACATTGAAGGGATATTTTATTGTTATTTTAGGAGTTTTAAGCATATTTTGGTGGATTGTTTGTTTGTGTGTTTCATTCAGTCAATGATTTATAATACAATATATTATTATACTATATAATATACAAAAAAGAGAGAGACTGAAAAGGGACAATAACATGAAACGCCATGATGATGAAATTCTCTCTCGTCCAATGCCTAAACAAGAGTCTAGAGTCTTTTGAAAATAAAAGATGGAGGACACGACACCTCAGGTTTGATTTAACATTGCTCCCTTGAGCTGTGTACTAAACCAGCAGGTTTATGTGAATCCAGCATTCAGACGTGGTTGTAGCATTGGCTACTGCAAAGAATGACAGCTGGGAATCAAACCCTATCGAGCCAGAAAGGATTGACCAGATTTCTTGAGAAATGGCTGCCCTATAGATAAATACACACTGGCCAGCTGGGTGGTTTATTTCTGCTAGCAATATGACGATAGTACTATGTTATAGCCTTTTGACAGTGGAGGGAGCCAAATGTGTAAAAGTCGTCATTGACAACACCATGGCAAGGCAAACAAGAAAACAAAGAAGATGTTTGCATTTGGTTAAGCATCCATCTGTTGCTCTTTCTTGTTCCCTTTGCTCTCTCCTTCCTTCTTTTCATTACTTTTACAAACCACTCTTCAGCAGGAATGTTTCAATTTTACTTTTATTTTTTACAAATAACTTCAGTCTTCATTTACAATAAATATCCGAAGTTACTGCTTTTCTTAACTGTTCCTTTTCCTTTCTCTCCACCTCTTCCTCTTTCCATCACCATGTCTCCATCCTATTTCCATCATCCTCTCCTCTTCTCAAGTGGTATTTATAGAATGGCTCCGGATGCATCGGCTTCTCTCTTCCACTGGTCTCTGGCCCACGCTTGTTTCCGTCTTGGCTCTCTTTGTTCATCCTTTGCTTTTCCACTTGTTCTCCTCTCATCACCTCCTCCTCCCATGCAGACACATCTATCCATCTCTTTTTGATATGGGAAGACTTCTGGGTTTGTGTATAAATCACTTCTTACCTATTCTTTCTGTCTTCCCTTTTTACCCCAGGGTGTCTTTTCCCTGTATGTCTGCTTCCTTTCATTTAGCCCTTCTGATCACTCCCCCTCCACCCATAACTTCTCCTTTCTTTGCCTCCCCACAGCGTGTGTCAACATGTCTGTCGTCTTCACGGTCTCAAGCTCCATCAGAAGCACGGACATTTTTTCCTATGCAGCATGCTTGTTGGATTCTTTCAACTAAAGGGCCTTTCACACAGAATGCAACAACTGCACCACTGCTTTTTGTTGTTACAACCACTTGTGTAGACGGACTGAACTCTCCCGACTACTGGCCGCTGCTAGTCTCAAAGGTAGCGGAAACTGCAAGCCACTCGGGTCAAAGTTGAGAAAAAAAGTAGCGGCTTATAACCAGAATTTTACGGTGGTCTTTACATCTTTAAAGTGAAGTTTAAAATACAAATAGGAAATCATAAATCTACTGTTTTGTTGGTCCTAACATGTGTTTCCATAGTAAAGAAGTTTCAAAAACGTGCTGAGATGCCTGCACTAGCACTAGCCCCGTTAGCACACCTGATGTGCCGACTTGGTTGGAAATGTGTTTCCAAGACGGGGCCTTCCTCCCAAGGTCCTGATACAAGAGCAAACTTGTGTCGTGCAGTCCAGGGATTTAGACAAACACAAGTTTTTCCACCATTTTTCCTTCCTTGCTTGGTTTACCTTTAGTCGAAGCAGCAAGAGGCATTGGAAAAAAAGGGTTTAATGTTGTGTTGAGTCTGAAAGGGCCTTAACTTCTTGTGTCTCCTCCAACTTTGGAAGACTCTTCTGCAAAGCGTCACCAGGAATCAGCTGATGAGACAGAAATAGTACTGCACTACACACATACACGAACAGACACACAGCTTTTCCCTCTTCCCCATCCTTGGGCCATGTATTCATAGCGGTGCTAATTAACAACGCCACACCAACGACTGGAAAGGAGACTGGAGACACAAGAGGGAGAGATAAAGAGAACAAGAGTGAGAAAGGGAGAGAGAGGAAGGGAGTCCTTGGACATGCTGTGTTAAATATGCGAGGCCCGAGGCAAAGGCAAACCCGTACATGTTTATGTGGGTTTTCTGTCTGTGTCATTGTTTATATTCACCTATGTGTGTGTGAGTATATATAATGGTGTGCTCATTTGCATACTTGTTTTGACAAGGCCAAAACAGGGCTAACCCACATCTGGCTCTTTGGCTGTCCCTGCTGGCCTATGGTGTTGATGTGGAGAGAGGAGACAGCCACAGTTCAGCCGGTTCACACCACTTGGAGCCCCCTGGTCAATGTCTACCATCGCCACATGCTACAGGTGTAATGATATTAACATTTAAGTAATATCAATATGTTACTTTTTTGAGTCATGAGTACTGTCGCCTCGTGTACCGTGTACTCTAACAGACACGTTAGCTTAGCGCTTGAGCTTAAGGGCGGGGAGTGCATGCCTAAGATCTGCCCCAAAAAAGGACACATTCCTGATAACTTAAAAGCTGTTATATTGAAATGCAGAGTCTTCTTTACTGTCCAGCTAGCAACCTGTACATACAGAAATATTATGATTTTAGTGTGGAGTTGGGTGTGTTTGAGTTTCTGCTCAGTTAACTCAGATATAGTTAACTTCAGGGTTAGCCTAGGTTAGAGGTTGATAAATGGCTTGATACAAAGTAAAAGCCTATTTGTCATCGTTGGTTGCTAACAAGTGGTTAAATTAGACTACTAAACGTAATTACACTGATCAGAAGTCGGTCTTTTGGACTTAATGATTTAAATTAGCTGGACTTAAGTGTTTGTTCTGCATTATTTGATCTTGGCTCACCTTGGTAAAGAAGTGGCAACTTGTACTGTTACATCCATCAGAAATGGACAGACATTAGCATTCATCAGGGTTGTATTTCTGTGCACCTCGTGTAATATTTGCTCGAGCTTGGTTTTGGTCTCCTCAAACCTCTTAAAAATATATGGCTCTGGAGCTGCTCAATATTCCACTGAGTTTATTAGCTAGTGCTAGCTGGCGTGGGGCAGGTAGCTTACAGTGGGTTTATCTGAGCTTTTTCACTGAAAACTGATCCTCGTGAAGTTAAAGACGACTAAATTGGGACTGGGATTAAAATAAAATGAGCTAAATCAATCTTATAGGTGCTCAGAGCACATCTATTGCCTCCTCACAACTCTTTTCTTACCATGGAGACGACTGAGCTTGTTGCAGCGGTAACCGTCACTCAAGCCATTGGCTAACTTGAGAGCACATCTTTCCCCAAGTCTTCACAGCGTGATTAAGTTGGAGTCACTCATGCATCTCCTGCTGAGTCATGGTTGAGTTTAACATAACTCAAGATACGATATAGGTGGAAAGAAAGCGTGATGGATGTGGGAACTGCGTGCTGACTCAGAGTCCATGAGTCTGGACAGACACATTGTGTGTCACTTAAAGGACTCCGCTTTCTCTTTGCACTTTTTGTGAGGGCATGTTACCTTCCCACATTCAGTGCTGTTGCTATGATGCAGCCTTTTTGTGCTGCCTCCAGATGAGCAACACATTAAAACAGGTTGAAACCCACAATAGGTCCAATTTGGTAAAAGAGTGGTGGGAAGTGTTATGCAGAAATGATGCAAGTATTTTTAAAGATATTATCTAATGTTGTCTGGCCCGGATTTCACTAACATTTAAGATATGTTTTGAGTTTCATCACAAATGAACAGGAAATTGTCCAGACCTGACATCCCTATCAAGAGATTCTCAGTCAAAGATGATGAGACCTTACTCACAGCTGCAGAGCTGCTTTTGAGATATAGGCTGAGGACACAGATTTGTTTTCACACTGGTAAACGTCACCTCGTTCAGCTTAAACAGTGCATGTCTGCTGAATGTGTGGAAGTGGTAAAAATACTGCATGAAACCATGGCTCTAAGAACAAGAACAGCTGGTGCACTGACACCCACTGACTCCTAGTGCTTGACGCCACCACGTTACCATGACAACCGGCTGTGCACCCTCTGTTTCTGACAGCTGTTCCCATGGTGCTGGGCTCACCCGCTGGGCTCCTATTGGCAGGATATATTGCTTCTTAGGGTCAGAGGTCATGTTTATGACGTTGCTGCTGTGCACTGTCAAGATGTTTCTCCTTTTGAATTACGTACAGATCAGTTTAGCTTGGTTTGTGTCAACTCCAAAATCCATGTATTATTATTTCTGTCTAGTATTTTAAGCATAGCCTTCTTGAAACATTTTGAGTGAAGACACTTTTATCTGTGTTTGTTAGGTCCAAAGCCTCACGTTCAAGCACAGTCTGAACTGGTGATGGATAACGAGACCAAAATGTGTGTAATTGTATAAAACTATGTTCTCATGGTACAGGGACAATCTTTGTTGGGTTAACTTATTTGACTAACTTCTACATTATAGATGACGCAGATGCTTTGATGTTGAGCCCAACGGTTATTACAACGAGTCCCCTTCGGGCATTACAAAACTTCAGCATTTGAACTAAACATTACACACCAAATATTTGAGAAAACTGCATAGAAGACATGATAATATTCAAAAGATCAAAGGTGTCGAGGCTGTGTGAGAGAGGATATTTAAATTTCTAACCTTAACATCAATGTGTTATTTCAAGAAAATATTCCTTTCGATCACATTTTTATCTTTACATTCATTCAACATTCCACGTCACAAAAAAAGCTGTCCTTGTTCCAGCTTTCTCTCTGTCAGCTGACTGGCCAAATGTGTCCCAGTTGGCCAGTCACCTCCCGGTTCCAGCTCTGTATGGAGGCAGTCTGCTGTTTCTGCTCCAGCACTATTCAGAGCTACTTACAGAAAGGCACGAGTCAAGAGGAATGTACAATTGTCTTGTCATCTAATTTTCTGGACTTAAAAAGTTTCTGTTTGGCAACTAATAAAACATTTTTTTCTTCAGCCTTTATGGGAATAACATTACGTATCGTTTGGACTGCCTGCTTTTTAACACAGAAAAAGACAGATTTTTTTCCCAACTCAAACGTATTCTGGAAAGGCACAGCATTGTTCCTGGACTTTGAATAGGTCATGGTAGAGGACTGTTATCGCTTTGATGTTTCCTACCACCAAAAGGTGCTGACCCCGGATCAGGAGTTATGTTTCTACCTGTTTCCTACCCAACATCTGAGGAGAACAAACAGGAAGACATGTCTGCTTTCAATACATCCAGGTGATCCAGTTTGAATTGTGATGGGATTATTATGAACTGAATCACTCTGTTTTTTTTGGACTGATGAGGGGAATTTATATGTTAGTTTAGGATCTTGGTACGTCGGATTTTTTTAAATGATGATTTTCTCACGCTGAACGACTAATCAGGCTACAGGAAGTGTCCTGCTTACCGGTGGACCATATACTTATTCAACTTTATTTTTTGTTTGCATTTCTAAGTTTTACTTGCAAAGTGTGAATGCCAGATTGTTGCATTGTCTTGATGAATTCTTTTTTTGACAAACAACTCATAGACATGACTGTAAAGTCTGTGTGCTGCCAGAGGCTTAACTAAAGTTTGTCTGCTTCCACAAATAGGCAAATTGGCTGCAAAGCTGTGAATGAAGCCATCTCCTTCCTCTCTATCTCTCTCACTCAGCAAGCCAATTAAAGTGCCTGTCTGGGTCTCCTATATGAGAGCCATGGTATGGTAATGCAGTATTCCTTTGACAGTTCTGTTGAGACAAACATTGTGGGTGTTTTCACATGGCCTGATTTGCAATTCACACTTGGGTTATTTCCATCATAGGCATCCTGGGAAGCAGGGAGGGGAAAGGCTGTGAGCCACAGAGAGCAAAACTGAGCTGAAGTTTCATTTAATTGCGTGTATGATTATTTTTTTTTGGAAAAGCCACCTTTCAAGCGACACTCTAATTGCCAGTTATTTTACCCAAACTAAAATGTTGTTCTCAAATATGTCCATGCATAACATTGCTTTTGTTTCAGTTAGATTTATTTATTTAAAAAAAAATTCAGTTATTAAAAAATTCCACTATGTCCCTCTGCGTTTTTGTTTTTATGAATGTAAGGATATTCAGGCAGGAAGATCTGTCTGAACAGCATTGGAGGGTTAGGCTTGTCAAGTACAAAAAGTTTGTGAATGCATGACGCACGCATATATGGCCAATCTTCCACTTTTCTCGCCCCTCAGAACATTGCACCAGCAGTTTGAGAGCTACAAACAGGAGGTGCGTCGCATTGGGGCGGAGACGCAACGTCAGCAGACCCAGCTAAAAGACGATGCGCCTACCTGCGGTATCTGCCGCAAGACCAAGTTTGCCGACGGCTGCGGCCACCTCTGCTCCTACTGCCAGACCAAATTCTGCGCTCGCTGTGGAGGGCGGGTCTCTCTGCGTTCCAACAACGTGAGTAACCTGACCCATGACCTCCCCCTCTCCCTTTCTCCAACTCACAGTCACCTCATTCCTGCTATAGCTGATGTGCCCATGGTCCTTTTGCTTCTGTGTTTGTCGCTGTCTGCTTTGTTGCCTCCACACTTTTGTCACACTTTGATCTCACCAAAGTGTGAGAAGAATGGCTTGGCACCAGTCACGGGCCCTTTAAGGTGTCTGAGGCTGTGGTGTTGTGTTGTGGAATGGTTATAAATCGATCAAAGCTCATTAGCTCGCTTGAACATGAAATCATCTGTGTTGTTCTGTGTCTCCTGTGATGGCACTGCAACCATCAAACCAGCAGTGACAGGGCTGACCTTCTCAAGCAACATGCCTATACAAAGAAAAAAAAAAGGCACGTTGTTCAGATTTAGTGAAGGACGGCAGTTGTATTTGCAACTTTCAGAATAGCATCCGAGTTTCACAGCAAAAAAAAAAATTAAAAGGTCCCAAATATGGCAAACAACTCTTGCAGCGTCATCCTCTTCTTTGCTGTCCATCTCTTTGCTTTCTCTGCAAAGCTTATGTTTGGTGCTTGCAAGATTAGTTGTTTAACTTTGTCTCCAAAAACTACGTTCAGTGTGGTGGAACTGGTTGCAAATGGCAAATGTAAACACCTAACTCTCTGGTGACAAATGTAAACATGTTCATTTCACTGTGTAATATTCATGAAAATAAAAGTTTTAGAACATACAGGACAGACAGTGGAGCTAGTATTTAAACCTAGGCAGTAAGTGTTTGATTTTGTTGCCATTAAACATTTCTTTTGTACTGCTCATTAGATTACATAGTAGTGAATGTCATCAACAGCTGAATGTGAACAGCCATGTTAGCAGTGCCATAAGGCTGTACACACAGCAGTGCTTTGAACTAAATGCTAAGTCAGCAAGCTAACATGCTCACAATAAAAATGTTAACATGGAAATATATGGTAAATAATGTTTACAGTCTTAATAGTCTTAGTTTAGCAGTTAAGCTCGCTCCATTTGCTAATTAGCACTAGACACAAACTATAACTGGAGCTGATCGACATGTTTTTAGTTTTGCAAGTATAGTCATGAACATAAGTGTTAAATCTGATAATGGAGCAAGATGAACGTTCAAGAAATCATCCAAGTAATTTAAGATCATCCCATGGGGAACATGCATATCCATAAATGTCTTGGTAAGAGACAATTCACTGCTGGTGGGCGCTAGATTAAAAGTAAATTGAACCCCAGAGTCTTGCGTCTCTGGGAAACAGAGCATTGGTAAATATAAAACAACAAATAGACAAACAAAACATCCGTTTACATAAACCCACAATTAACTAAGGACTCTGAGGAGTGAGGAGTACCTCTAAGGTTCGGCTCTCTATGATAAATTAAAGCCCCACATCAAATCAACAAATTATAACATTTGTTTAAACCACGATGGATTTTTGTGGCATCTATTCCTTCACCAAACTTGTTTGCACTATTTTAAGACTCAGGCTTGTTCCATTCAAGCATTGTTTGGGCTCCAACCCATGAGAGAAGACCTCCCCCTGGGCATCGTACCTGACTATGGGCCCTCCATCTTCGGCCTGCTGATCCCCAATCTGTTCAGGATCCGCCTAGCCCAGCTGGGCCTGAACTCACACTGACACCACAAGTATGTAGAGATCAAAGACAAGTGAGAACAGGGGATGGAGATATTACCCTGGTTGATAAAGCCATTAAATTACTTTCACAGCAAACAGACTGTTACATGGAAATACACAGATGAAACTAGCAGGATGTAAATATAATCCATTTATAAAACAAAGTAAAGGATCTATTTGAAGGGAAATTGTGCAAAAATAACATCAATCAATATGGCCTTTTAAAAAATAAGAATAATTAATCTTTTAATATGGAATTTAATTCTTTGAGATGATAATCACTTCACTTAGAAATGGAATTAATTTCAGGTGCTGAAAGAATTTAACACAGTGAAAATATTTGTACACGTACATCCATTACCTCAGCCAAGGATGTTTGTCATCAGAATAAAAGAAAAAACACTAGCCAGATTTTTAGATAACTTAGTTGAAGGCTGTAGTATCAGCCACAGAAGAACCCATTACATTTTTAGACACATCTGAATCACATGGACGGATACACTCATGATTTCTTATTTATGAAAAGGGTCTCGAAGTCTGCGCTCTGCTGGTGCCCCTCCAGTGTTAATCATTGTTTCACGTGTCACAACATTTGGCAGATATGAATTCTTTCAATTGATTTAGGAGTTTGTTTGGGTCCCGTCAAATTAATTGGGTTTACAGCAAATACCAAACATATTCAATAGCTAGTTCCTTTATAATTGAATTGCTTTATGTTTAACACATGGGGACATAAATACATTGTAAAAACGATGTCTCACATTGAATTTCTTTTTTATATATAGTTATTCATAAAAGTTAAGATTTAAAGTATCACTCAACCACAATTGATCTGAATTTCTACATTCACTGACCAATATGAATCATGAATCCTTCCAAGATATAAGAAAATACAACACTGTCTTCCATTTATGTTGTTTGAAAAGCTTTAATGTGAGTGTATACTGTGTGGGAGGGATGCGTTGGAAGTGAAGCTCTTTTTGCCTCGACGGTGTTGGCCTCTGTCCTGGGTCGCCCAGGCTGGCCAAGCAGAATAACAGGGTTAGGAAAGTGTGAGCTTTGTTTCATTACATAAAAACCTTCTCCTGCCTACAGTGTGCTCATTTACCACATCAACAGCACTCTGTGTTTTCCTCTAGTTAGCAGTTTGCCTTCTGAAAAGACAATAATGCAGTATTGAAATAAACAGTGTGCTGTTCTGCAAAATATCTGGAGTATAAATATACTGTATGTACAACAACTTGCTTCATCAGCTGTATCCATGTTGTTTATGGATGGGCTATACACAGCTGGTGAAGAGGAAAGCCCAAACTACAAAAGCTTTTAAACTTTCGAACATTAACTATTATTACATAAAGAAGCAACAGCCAAAAAGGGGCTAAATATGTTCTTGTCCACCTCTGGTAGTGTCTAGCCATAGTTTAACTTTTGATTGTCCAGGTTTTAAAATATCTTTATCAGTGGTACCATAAAAAGTATAAAATGTTGTATTGCAACAGGACCATAAAAAACAATAAAGGTCATTTTGAAACAGTACCACAAAAAGTATAAATTATGATATTGAAATATTACCACAGTACCATACAAATTAACAAATTACATTTGTAAATAGCACTATAGTACTTCAAAAGGTAGTCAGTTTGTAAAACCTGTGAGAAGTGAATCTGTCATCATATGTTCTGAAAGCTCAGCTTTAGCTTTGGGTACTGCAGCCACAAATTCAGTTTACAAATGGATTACATGTAACTACAGGCTTTGAAATGATTTCCAAACATCATTTCACAAACTAAACAAATCTTACTGATACTAATTTGAGCCTGTTAAAGAGTCTGAACAAGTGAAAGCCTTTCTGAAAATAGTATTAAAAGACAAATCTTAAAGGATATGATACAAATCACCATATATAGCACTATGCACAGTTATTGGCTAATAATGATAGCAAGGCAATAACCTGAAAATCTGTTTTTTTTTAGCACCTTTGCTGTAATAATGGATCAATTCCTAACGACGTAGCAATGAAGTGGTGCCCTGTGCCCTGCAGAAGGCATCACAGCAACATGCTGTGTGAATGCCATCCAAACACAAGGTTTTGCCCCTTTTATTAAACATACTTTTTGTATTATTAAAGAGGGGATTAGAAACAAACAACATTTTAATTTATCACACTGCATTTGAATTCATGTGCAGCATTCATGATGCAACTACTTTAAAATAATTAGTTTGTATCCTGAGGTCAAAACAAAGAGGTTAAGATAATCAAAAACCTTTTTGTGCCAATCCAACAGCCACAAAAAAACACCTTCAACGTGAATATTTGGAAATCCCTCGACAGATTTTTATAGTGTATACATTGAGGTTTACTGAAAGCACAGAAAAGGTTGTGGCTTTATTTTGCTTTGAGTGTCGCAGTTTCGTCTTCATGCTGAGGATCATCCTCACACATCCTGACGCTGTCTCAAGTCATGAGTCATGCTAAGGTCATGCTAAGCTGGGTCATGCATGTTGCTGCAGCCTCACGTCAGTGGTCACATACATTCACATATTGTTGTCCCCACCACCTCACACTCCATCATTGAATATGAAGTATGTGCATTGATTATGCAGAATGTAATTAACAAATTTTTGCACCACGTCCTCTTCCCCCTTTTCTCCTTTGTTCTTCCCCCACTTTTCCTACAATCTGTCCGCTATTGCATTTTACAAATTCACCTTCATTCCATCTCTATTTCTTATATATTTTATGATCTTTCATTTCTCTCTGTTCTTTCCTCTCCTGCTCTACTTCCACCGTCACTTTTCTCAATACTCACTGCTACCTGGACTGCATGCCACAAAGGAGGACAAAGTGGTTAGCATCTTTTTTTTGTGTTCTCTCTGTGCTGTGTCTGTGATGTTTGTGCCACTTAAAAGTTAAAATGCTGGTTGTGTTCAAATCTTGTGCGGATATCTCTATTGTCTGTTTACAGCATGTTGACTTCTTCCCTGGAAAGGTGATGGAGAATATTTTTTAGACTAGTTTTTTCCCCTATTAGCCAGACCTATAATTTTCTAGCTGAAAGAAAAAATGGGTTGAACACTAACAATATCAGATGCAAGAGAGCAAGCTATTGGATTGGAACGGAGCCAGTGTGTGTACAAATCCATTCATGGATTACTGGCTTAACTGAACAGAGGGAGTCCCTGATAGGTCATGATTTTTGTTAACTTTGATTTCTCAGGGCATTACTCTACTGTGCGGGGTGGAGCTATTGTGTCCTCAGAGAATTTTCTCCCCAGTATAAATCCTGACTAACTCTGTGTCCGTTGTCTGTCTCCTCCCCTTGCAAAGTGTCTCATAGTGAAGGACAGGGTAAGGCTTGCTGGGTGATGGATTTTGCTGCATGGGTCACAACTGTTGTCCCCCTCACACTTGGGTCTGTGCTCATTCACAGTATCAGAAGAGGAATTCAGACCCACTATCAGTTTTCTCCTCACAGATCATTGTAGTTAAGAAGTCTCAGGGCAGCTGGCTGGTGATCCTGCATCAGTACTCTAATTCTGAGAATGAATGCAGACCCTGAAAATCAACTGGCAGACAGAGTGAGCATGAGCCATGATGAAGGCTGTCTGAACCTTCTTACCCATCCTGACCCCTCTTCCTATGGCTGTAGGCATGGCTGTGCTGAAAGGGGGCCAATGGACACTGGTTTAAATCCTTGGTAAAAATGGGGTTGGGAGATTGGCATTTCAGATGGCATGCATATAAGAAAGCACACTACCTACAGACCATTTATCTGAATGCATAATGAATGCACACTCATGCCTGTGCATGCTTTTACCTGCCTGTGTGTTTGAGATCAGACCAGCCTTGCCATGGGGAGACGGGAGGGGCCCAGGTATATGTCCCACTTTGTCCACTTCCCCTTAATGCTTGGTCGCTGCGAGATGTCGCCAAAGTGTTGTTACTGCTGAGCCCTGTCAAAGTCAGGAACGGTGAAGAGAATGGCATTGAATGTTAGTTTGGGGTGTTGTTGAGCCCTTAAATTGTCAGAAAGAGGATTCATTGTTTGACTGTGCTTATGATTCCAGATAAAGCAACAAATAAGTCAGAATAGAAAACAGGTATACAGACCTGAAGGCAGTTATGTTTTGTGTGTGGATAAAACGGTTCAGCAATTACTTTTACGGATGCAGAACATGGTCATGATATCATTGTCTGCATGATACACAGTACTTAGTATTGAAACTCATACAAGCAGAATATTTGAATTCACATAATCATGTAATGTATCAGCTCACTTATGCTACACAGGGACAACAACACATGTCACTCACTACCCAATCTGTACACCCTGTTCGATTGAAATTATGCTTATGCAAACTAATACTACACACTTGTGTAGTGTTGCATTCACTCTTTTTCTGATAATGCTACATTGTAAACAGCAATTTTTAAAAAATCTGCAGGAGAAGAGCTAATTAATGTTAGCTGTTGGCAACAGCTGGGCAGTTCAGCCCTGCTTGGCTCAATAACAAAGCTAACATCTCTTTTATAGATGTTGCCTTGAGTTACATGATGATGCCTTGTGCCTCTATTCAGGAAAGGTTTGTGCTGTGCGAGTGTAATTATAATTGTTCAAATGTCATCTTGTAAAATGTGAACATACACAATTGTTTAAATGATATGTTTTCACAGCAAAATAAAATAGATATTTGAGAGGAAATTGTATTTAACATATTAGATCAGTTCAGGTATCGGAACTAAAGGTTGCTAATTGAGCTGCTATGAAAATAAAGCAAATCATTAAAGAAAGGCCAGCTTAAGTTTAAATTAGTTTAAGTATGTGATAGAAAGCTATGCTAGCTCTGCAGTGTGTAAAGGGGATTTGTATTTCATAGCTCTCTCTACTGCGGGGCTATAGCATGTTAACGGCTGAGTGTTTGTTTATGTGTGTTCAATGTCAGCTCCAGATGGCTTCCAGAAACTGACCAAAGCGCTGACAATCTGTCTCCTTTATAGAGGAGCACTGCCTCCCAGTGGATAGTAGGCAGGCGCTTGGCCCTACGACACACACCCACACACAGACTCAGATTTGCACTGATACAGCCACACAGAGTATAGCTTGCTTACTGCATTAAGCTGACACAGCATTTTTTTTTTTACCAGGAGGGAGGATGCAGTGCATAATTACAATCATGTTTTTCAGTACAAGATGACTAACAACTCTTTGTTACCTTCACCTGTCCATTCTAAAGCATCTCCATTTAAATAATATCACTGTTTGACCCTGTCTGTCTTGTGCTACAAACAAATGTGCTTATGAGCCTGACAAACATTGAGTAAAACCTCATTTTGGAGCTGACTATATCCCTTCACAGTCATTGCCTGTACGTCTAATAATAGGACTTCCCTTACTGGATCTGGCAAAAGCCAATATCAACATGCTCAAGTGTGTGATGTTTGTGAAGTGCTTCTGTAACAGATGCTATTATTGTCTCCGTCACTGAGAGTCATAAGTGAAAATGTGAAAGCCCATGTGTGGATTAAAAGTTTTGGCCATGATTTTTTTTTCAGTAAAATGAACATTGTGTTCATCAAATTAATTGCTAGGATCTGGGAAAGCGGGGACATCAATACATACAAGTCTGACGAGGCAAGAAACATGAAGTCCGGCAACAACAGTTTTTAAACAAAGTTGAACTTAATCATGTATAGAAAGTATTGATGTCACCATTGCATGCTTTTGTTGAAGCCTAATATCCCCAAATGGCGAATAACACAACAATTTTGTGTGTTATCAAAACTACACATTGGTTCCTTTATTTGTGTAACGTCACAAAATATTAAATGACGCAATATTAAATGATCAGAGCATGTGCTCCGGAAGTTTTGTTGGTGTCCATGTCACAAAGACCACCAGATCAATTTCCGTTTTCCTCAG
>NW_027175954.1:8142500-8195000 GCF_023055335.1 Clinocottus analis | reverse complement strand
CATCTTTATGCTGCAGTACCTGCTACAAGAGGATGTTTTATTTAAAGGGAAAACACTTTTTCATAAAAAAGTATGGGAGTTGGAGAATGGGAAACCATATTTTTTTTAAAATCCAGAAAGCCTGACTACTTGCTGACAAAAGCTCTTGTTGTTTTTTAATCCCTGGGGTAAAAAAAATAATATATCTGTGTTTGTTTTAGCTTAACCAGTGGAGAAGCTAGGTCAAAGGTTTTAGTCTTAAGAGGTCTTTGATTCAATTCCTTTGTTTTCATCCAGTGGGTTAGTTAGATAAGAGTTGTTGGCTAGTAGAAGTTTTAATCTGATTTTATTAAAGGCGACTGTGGTCTTGTAAATATAGAAATAACGAATCCTTTTCTCATGCAGGAAAAGGCCAGTTTCCCTCCATGAACAAAATGGTAAGGGCGGTATGGGGCGCGGTAGTGGCCGAAGACCTGCTGGGAAGTTGTCATCTCAGTCATCCCTGGATGAGCGAGTTGTTCCTGGTGACAGAGAGAGACGTTTGGGAGATGGAAGGAGGCTAGAAAAGATCCATTCTCAGGACTATGAGGACGGGCAGGGAAACTTGGGTCGTTCAGAAACACACCGGAGACGCCCAGAGGATGAGGAGCAGAGGGAGCGGCAGCGCCGCGAGGAGGAGTTCCAAAACCGTTACCGTAGTGATCCCAACCTGGCACGATACCCAGTGAAACCACAGAAGGAGGAGCAGGAGATGCGCATGCATGCTAAGGTGTCCAAGGTCCGCCACGAACGACGACACAGTGATCTGGCAATCAACGAGGTCGGACTGGGGCCTGAAGGAGGAGGTGGTGGAGGAGGGGGTTTGCCTGAAAACCGTCTGGCCAGGAGGGGTGGAGGTGGGGAGGGAGACCACAAGGCCCTCTTGGAGAACCACCGAGCCTTCTCTATGGATAGGACCGTGGGGATTGGAGGGGGAGCTCAACCTGCAGGAGGTGGATTAAGATCAGGACCCCAACCTGGGGGACCGGTGCCTCCAGATTGGGGACCGAACAAAGGCCGCCTGGAGCCCGGTACAACAAGGACACCAAGGGACAAGGGTGGGGATAGCCTGCTGAGGAAGGACTCTCAGAGCTCGGACCAGTCGGAGTCTTTGCGGCCGCCCCCTCCACGGTCATACAAGAGCAAGCGCGGAGTCAACAAGAGGCAGATGTCCATCAGCAGCTCAGAAGAGGAAGGCGGCTCCACGCCCGAGTACACCAGCTGTGAGGACGTGGACATGGAAAGCGTCAGCGAGAAAGGTCAGTCAGACAGATGTGCTCACTCTACTAGCATATGAAGCTAAATCTAGCCACACTTGCATACCTTGCACTGTTGGCTGATATATGTTTCCTTACATTAGACACTGTTCCCTGTACTAAGTCACAGTTTTATTTTTCTACCCACCAAAACTTGTTAATGAGCTGCTTCGGCTCTTCCATAGAGACCTCGCTCACACGTTCATCCTTAATCTGAACACATGATCCTCCTTCTGTCTACCTGAATCATAATGCACCTTTGATCTGTGCAAATGTTGTATTCTTATCTCATCTTGTCAAGAGCACTTTCAGGCCTTGCCTGCATTACCTACTGTATACCTAGTGCAGCGTGCACAGCATAAGTGTCACAGGTTTGATGGCTAATTGTAGCTGGTAATTGACCTGCAGCTAATGCTTTGAAAGTTAAGTGATTGGACAAATGAGGTCCACCTTGTAAAGAAGTGTTTCTCGAGTGATAGATGTTGCAAAGGCCTAAAGCAGCTGAGTAAAATAAGTGTCATGGTAAAGCTCCTTTCCATTGCAATGTCTTTCCTCTTATACTTCATGGCTATTCTTTTCTAGCGTTAGCGTCTAAAATAACCTTGATAGTAGAATTATGATAATGTGCACACAAAAAAAAGCTGAGAGATATTTTGGTTCAGAAGATTATTCTCACACCAGCACATTATTTTGGGACTCGAAAACTATAGGATAAGTGATAGGATGAAGGACCCACCCAGCATTCAATGAATTACTATCCCTGTGTGTCATCTACACCTCTGTACTGTGGCTAAACCCTGCCGCTCCCAGGACAGCTCTCATTTATTTGAAGAGTCTCTATGATTTAGGCCAGCAGATTTGTAGAATTAGGTCAGTGGCTCGCATGCTATGTAATGCCTCGCAAACAGCCAGCTGCACCAGCAACCCATGGACCACCAACTGCAATAAAGGCTCACTTTGGTTGCATGCTGCCTGGTCACCGCCGGCTTCTCGATACCCATGTATTTTGCAAATCACCACTGTCAGAGAAGCGATGCTAGGCTGTACTATAAGCCACGGGAGAGCGTCTAAGTTCAAGAGGCAGTAGGTAGAATTTGCTGTGCTCCATCAGTTTATCTCTCTCACTGGACACATGACGGGCCTGTTCCAGATGTTTTAATCCAGATTACTCTAACTCAGAGACTAGTAATGGGTAGATGGTGTGGATTGGGATTATTAGCTGTTTTAAACACTCTTTAGCTAGCTCGGCCTCAAAACAGGATTCATCCTTTTTCCCTCATCTGTGGATTGAAGTAAGTTTAGCCGGATAATGTGCAGCGTGTTTGCCTATATAGATGCAATAGATTAAGTGAGATGGACAAGTGACTCGACTTTATTATTTCAGTTTTTCATAAGAAATCACATTTGAACTGGTTGATATCAGCTGCTTACATTAGTAAGTCTAAATGTGAAATCCTCTTCACCAGAAATAGTGCCAACAAATGTATTTTTTTCATTTGACAATTCACATAATTGTAGTTAGTTGTGGTGGGAATCTCTAGGCACCTGATACTGATTCAGAGGGCTACGATGCGATTATACAGTTATTTCTAATCTGGATGCATCAACATTTTTATATTCATGATACTTTTTTTTATTACTTTGTTTATCTGCTATTTTTAAAACACTTTAAATTTGTAATAATTCATCATGTAAAAAGAACTAGGAATTTACTTCTTTTATCTTTCATTAATTCAATATTTGTAACAAATTTGTGTTTACTTCTTTAAAACACACTGGAGCCGCCCAGAAGATGAGGAGCAGAGGAAGCGGCAGCAAATTTTCGGCAAAACAAGTTTCAATCGACTTCATCATTCGCTTCAACCTTTCCGAGTTGGTCTAAAGAAAACTCAAAATGCTTCCATACGTTAGCTTTTAAGCCAGTGGAGCGGACAGCCCGGTGTCACAGAATTGTTCCACACAAACGTAACATTGAAAATTGAGTTTGACATTTTTGATGATGAGATTTTCTGCCTCGAGTCATAATTGTCCAAGAGAAAATTGTGATACATCTTAAAATACATTTGTACCACCCCAAGTAGTTAGTCAAAGAGTTTTCTGAATTGTTTTTAAAAATGAATGTTGAATTTAGTTAAAACATTTCTACTGCTAAGCAGTTAGTGTACAGTGGACTTCCAGAGACTTTTTGGGGAGCAGAGCGGTAAGAGTGGGCACTGACTATAAAGCTCTGTAAAAACCAACAATTCTTTGTAGGTTCATCACTGCCAGAGACCCTTTTCCCATTGTAACACTGACTACCTTTACATGGACACTAATATCTGAATATGACGATATTCCACATTTGACATGGGTTACGTAAACTGCTTGTTTAATTGGAGATTCAGAATTAGATCCTATTCTAAAGATAGCATTTTCAAATTTGAGACGTGGGATATTCAGACATTGTTCTGGTTTTCAGGAGTTCTTTGGACAGATACAGTGGATTCGGAAAATGCATCTCAATTGGGATATTTAGCTCAGTTTGCGACACACAGCCTCTTGTCTGTCAATGACCAGCTCTGTACGCAACTAGATAACACTTTGCATAGATGCATGCCTAAAAGAAAAGCCAACTACACACCAGTTTTAAAAAAATATTAATGACTTCAGTCAAATAACTTACTGTGTTGTGAATGGGTTGTTTCAAAAAACATTAAAAAAAAAAAACATTGCACAGCCTCCCGTTTTTCAATGTTATGTTTCGCAGTTGCCCTGAAAGTTATAGCCACTAAATGATCTATTTTAGATCTATTGATGAAATGGCATCTTTAACAGTAAACATGAGCTTTATTAAGCTATAAATCAAGTTGATGGGATTTCACATGCAATAGATGACTGTTTGCACATTCCTGTGGCTTACAATCACTCATTTAGTAGTTAACATAAAAAGCTGAATTGCTCCACTCCAACCAGTGATCATCATATCGTAATAACAGTATAGGAGTAAACAGCCAAGCCATATTTACCATTAGTAATGAACTGTATGTCACAAGTAAAATATAACTGAGATTGATGCAGAGCACAACTATTGAGATAATGTGTGCACATAGATCGGCTTACAAGCTTTGATCTCACAAAACAGACATTATGTATAAGAGGATGTTGTTATGTAATTTTCATGCAGAAACAGAGTTGTGCATATGTTCAAAGAATCCTCTGAGCAGGATTATTGTTAACAGTGTTTACATTGTGGTTTCCAATTCTGCCCAATAAATTGCGTCTCACCGGATATGCCTGTGCATCTCTGAGAATGAGGCTTTAATGAAACAGCAGGTTTAACTCAGTTTGAAGGGAGTGATTCAATATAATTGTGTCACTTCCTCTGTGTAAAAAAGACTACCACGGTTATAATGTGCCAAGGAAATTGAAGAGGAAGTCGGCTGTTGGGATGGTGTGCATCCCAGTGCACTTTAGCCACTATTGTGTGTGTGTGTATGTGTGTGTGTGTGTGTTAGAGAGATTTCTACATTTACCAGAATCCCTTTCAAAGGTGCCCAGATATAATATACCAAATTCTGGTATTAAGCACCGATGATTTTAGATTATGCCAGTCTCGAGTGTACCAGTGCTAAAAGCAGCATTGATCTGGCACAATCATTTGGAAAAATTTTACGAAAAAAATGCAGAACAAAAAAAACCTTATGGCATGGTAGAACAGGAAATGTTCTTAGTTGACTAGGTGGGAGAAATAATATTATCGTGGTGCAAAGAAACAAAAAACTATTCACTCCAATCAGTAATAGTATTATAAACCATGTACAATCTAAGATAGCGCGGTGTTCGACCCACGGCCGTATTAAGAAAACTGGAAACAGTGTTGGAGCTACTATGCAACAATAGCACTGATTAAAACAGCAGTCTTACGTAAACAGTGTATAATGTGGTGTAGTTACATAAATGTTCAATGCAGGTAAAAGTACTTGAGTAAAGTCATTTGTAATTTATTGCATGTCATAGCAATAAACTATCCAAGGCGACTTAGTTACCTCATTACTCTATGTTAAGAATACATGAATAAGACCTTTTTTGGGGTTGTTGGCCAAATGGTTTGAATGCAGGTTACAGATAGTAATATATGTATTTTTTCATAAAACCATTTGCTTTCCTCAAAAATCTATACAATACAAACAGTATTTTATAAAATCTTGATCTCATCCCAAGCGAAACATCAAATAAAACTTTCACTTTCCGGTAATTGCAATCACATTCACATCTTCCTCATCTATTGCTCTGTAGGGTGACATTCAATGTGATGGGCTGGAAAATGTTCAGCGACAAGAGGAAACATGTCAATGGCAGAGAGAGACTGCAATATTTCTGGGTGATAAATACTCAAACCAGAACGTCTGTCCCAGGTTGTTCTGGTCAGTTGACAAACCATTTAGCGTCTTACAGACCATTTGACGATGGTACAGATCTGTGTTGTTCTCTGTGACACAACCACAGGGTATTCCAAAAATGTGGAACCAAATGCAGACTGACAAGTGGAGCAGAAAGGATGAAAAACAGTTATTTTAATAAACAAACTGAAAAAGTAATTGAAAAATCCAACAGGCAAACCAGAATGGCACAAATCCGGATCTGGAAGAAACACAAGGGAACAGAGCAAGGCTGAACAGACTAATACAACACGTGTTATAACAGAAAAAAAGGAGGGAAAACCACAAGGACAGGAAGTCAAACAACAACAGGACACATTAGGCAGAGAATTTCAAATTAAAACAGGAAACAAACTGAATCGTAAGACTGTGTGAAATGGAGTTTAGTCTGATTCTCAGGTCATAATTTATTATATCTCATGTCTGAGCGAGGATTTGTAAATTGTGTTCAATGATGCTAAAGATGTTTAAAAAAATGACACCAAATTAGCCCATTCTGTATCACTCCCAAAACGTAAAAAACACAACTTGGTCAGTGCTCCTATAGGTGATTACACGTTTAGCATGTATATTTGCATGATGGGCTGAACAACTCACAGAATATACAGTTCGGGGTAATCCACGCAGGCCAGACAGGAGGGGTCAAACAAACCCAGGAATTTCACCAGGAGACTACTTATAGTGTCCCGTGAGAAACTAAAAGTAATGTTGTCAGGTAAGTCATTAGTCAGTAAAGTTAACGTTATGTGTTTCCTTTAAAGAAGTACATTTATTTTGAAAAAACTATGCACGCAAGGAACAAATACTGACGCGTCATCAACGACACGTAAAAACTGACGCTAAAGGGGTACGTAGAGAGTTGTATTTTGAAGCTTAAGGCACTCTGATCAAGCTGTTATTTGATGCATCAGGGTGAGAATGTAGGAAGGAAGATAGGGAAGCATCAAACAGGTTGACAGTAGTTCAAGATCATGTGGTGTTGAGATATTGAGGGATTGTGTCGAACGAGAATAATAGCAGATTGAGCAACAGAGGACAGGCTTTATGACACACACACGCACGCACACACACACACACACACACACGCACACACACACACACACACACACACACACACACACACACACACACACACACACACACACACACACACACAGTTTATCAAGAACAATACTACGTTAATACCTGCAAAGAGCTGAGGCTTTGATGTAGCATCAGTTAGAAGAGCAGCCCAATTTTTGTAATCTGCCCAGCGTGTTCATTTTTCAAAACTAAAAACCTCTACTCAGCAGTTTAAACTGTGGAGTCTGCATTTATCCTCTCTCAAGCATTCTCAACGGACTTGCAGATGTCAGATTAGCACTAGTCATGTCAACATTTCTTTTTTAGATTTTCTGATCTCCAAAGCAGTCAATTGATAAAATTGTTTTTGACAAACAGTAGGGCATGTGTTGCATAGTTCAGCCCATGAAGTTTAGGCTTGATTATCTCCTTTCCTGATCTCTTTTAACAGAAACCTCCTTTGAATTGTTGGAACTGAAGTTCAACAGAGTATTTTAAACTTCCATTTGATGTCTGTTTTTGTACCTGTGGTGGAAAAGTGGCCCCAAATCTCCTCTGTTTCTGGGCCAGTTGTTTTTTCTACTCAAGCCGACCATCTGTCAGTGTTAATTAGAGCTGGGATACTCTGACAGTCGCTTGTGTCTGTGTCCCTGACCAAGGTCTGGTGTGAGTTTTGGAAAGACCAGCTCAGAGAATCAGTGAGATTCTTAATGTAGTGTTTGTTTCAGCAGCTGTTCTGTAATTACATTTTAGCGGCTACTATTATTGTCTAACTTGTATGTCCTTTGGTTTCCTTAGAATGTGTCATTCATTGTCAGTGTGGACAAGTACATTTTGTAATCAAAATAACTCTTAATCTTATTTTGAAAATATTGCATGCTTAGTAAATAACTAGTTTAAACTGTATCTGAAGCTCATACCAAGATCAGGGTCTAAAAACTCTTTCACCCAAAATTGTGCAAGTTCAATGAGACATATCTTATTTGTCCCTATCTGAGGTTGCAGCTACTTGTCAGCAATGAATATTGATAGGGAGGCAGTTTGTGTAATATGGCCAGATATTTTGTAAATATATTTTATGAGTTTGCTTTTCTGAAGTGTAGTTGAAGTATTCATAAAATTAAATCAGCCAAGATTTGGAAAATAAAATACAAAAAAAGAAAAAAGAGTGTGTTTGGTGGAACATATGTATTAGAAGAAATGGAAACCCTGATACACCTTAAAATGTGTTTGGGGTGATTGAAATGCAGTCGGATAGTGCTTGACCACATGAAAGTACGGGATGGTTTGTGACCTGATGAACCAAACGAACCTCAGAGATGCATTGTTTTCAATACAAGCGTAAAGGCAATTATGTTTTCAATCTACAACTATATGAAATGGTATGCAAGAGAAAGAGAGGATGTGACAGTTGGATATTTGAGCTGGACTGAGTAATTTCATTTCAATGCGGACACTCACTAGAGAAACAGATTAATACCAGTTGTTAGTGTATTTGTGTATAATTTGGATAGGATATACATTTTTAATGCAAGGTGTAAAGGGGATCAAAGAGAGACAACACTGTTCCAAACTATGTCAATATACTTCTTTTTTTTAATATAAAAGTTATCTTTTAAAACCATAGAGTACATCTACTGTAGATAAAAGATACTATGTTCCTGGGTACTGCCACAAGTTAAGTAAACCCTCTTTCTCTTTCTCCGTGCAGGTGACTGGGACTGCCATTCTCTAGACCCTACAGTGTGGCATGTAAGTTTCAGAAAAACATGACATGAGATTCAGAGCAGGTGCTTCCTTTGCTCTTTACTTATATAATGTAAAAATCACACGCAAACGCACACAATATGAAGTGAGTTGATACTAAATAAAATAAAAACAATAATAAACATTGGACATGCATTATATTCTTCCCTTCTCTCTGTTTTTCCTACGTTCTTCCCTTCTCTCCTTCACAATGCCTCATAACCTTTCCTGTAGCATCCGGTCACATGGCAGCCGTCCAAAGAAGGCGACCACCTAATCGGACGCATCACGCTAAGTAAGAGGTCGGCGGTGCCCCGCGAGGCTGGCTCCCTCCTCGGCCTAAAAGTAAGCAGGGAATCACCTCAGACCTGGTTCACACCCAGCTTGCAATTAGCTTGTAAACAATGTGTTAGTGTTTGTTTTAACTTCAGTTAAGAGCTCATTTGGGTTCAAACTGGAAAAAGAGTTTATATATTACAGAGATGAAGTATTTTGGGAGGCAAACCAAAAGGTGAGCATTACACTGGTTCACTTGATGGCAAGCAAAAAATAAGTTCCGTAAAAAAAAGAGTTTATGATACTTACATGTTTTGTTTAGAAAGATAAACCTCACAAATGAACACCAGTTTTTATTTTTGAATTGTAAATGCAATCACTAGAAGTAAAAAGCTCACAATAGGCTTTAAACAAAGTGCCCCACGGTCACAAGACTTCTCTTCACCACCACCACAGAGCTGAAGGCAGACAAATGGTGGGCACCATTACATTTAGTCGTCTCAGTTCGTCACTTGTTTGCAACCTTCTTCAAGGCACAATAAAGCTTTGAAAAGTAAAAGAGGGATATTTCCTGATGTATTTTATGTAGTAGAACAACACATTAAAATCTTTTAGTCTTGTGTTAACCACAGACCTTTTTCAGGCATCAAACCAAAAACCCCATTCACGTTGAGATGAGGGTACTGGAAATGCACAGATGCTCACTCATTTACGGGCTTTAGGACACACTCTTTTAGCCCCTCAATCGTGATGCTTTGTAACTCCTGTGAAAGCTGACTGGTTTAATGGCTAACAGACATTTAAAGTTGAAGAATATTACACAAACCACACGACTCAAATATGTACAACATTGCCAGTTGAGCTTTTACTGAATTGTGCAGAGAACAAGAAAATACAAACATGAACCTCTGTTGCCATCCGTCCTTTCTCTACTTTGTGTGCAGGTGGTAGGGGGGAAGATGACAGAGACAGGGAGACTCGGGGCCTTCATCACCAAAGTCAAGAAAGGCAGCCTTGCAGATGTTGTGGGACACCTTCGAGCAGGTACCAGCCAACATCTTGTTTCTATGCAGCAGCTGCTGTACTTTATGTAGCCTATACTTGGATGACTATGGTTTCATCAAGAGGCAGATTTTTAAGTGAAGCTGAAATTAAAGTGTTTATCTGTGTGGGGGTGGATACCAGAAATAGTTGATTTCCATGCACAGGTGGAAATACAGATTATGCTATACTCATATTATTAAAATGATACTTTTTGTAGATTTCCAGTGGCGGCTGCTTGGAATTGTTACGGACTTGTGCAATCCAAGCTTGTCCAATACCTCCAGAGTGTTATTTATTCCAAAAGTCAACATTTATTCAAAGTAAATTCACATTTTGTTTTTATCTTACAACATGTTATGTTTCAAGCCACATTAGTTGGTATTTATTTAGCCTTTCAAAAAGAAAATGTTCCCTGGGGTCATGACAATGTTTGCTCTTCAGCTTGCCGCACACAGAGGGAGGCAAACACTTGTTTTAACAAGGAGTAAAGTAAACTTTCAAAGACATTTTTTTTTTGGGGACATGGGAAAAGTGTCTTGTTTGTAGTCCGTGGTGCACTGGTGATAGCAACGTCAGCTTTCAGATGTCAGTCAACCGCTGCAAAACAGAAGCACCCACTCAGGCTTAAAGCTAGTAGTTTTTCACAAACATGTCCAAAAACAGTTTTTGTCCTCTTGATTAGACATGCATAAACGCTTCATTAGCATTATAGGTTATATTTCCTGTCTCCTAAGGAGAATTCAAATTTCAGTTTGACACAAAGATGTACAATTCTCTGTTAGTACCGGGCTTTTTCTAGTCAAATATACTGCCAGACGGACCTCAAGCTGGATCATCAATGTGTGTTTTGACCATCTTGGTTCCAGGTGACGAGGTGCTCCAGTGGAATGGAAAGTCGTTGCCTGGAGCAACTAAGAAAGAAGTGTACAACATTATCCTTGAATCCAAGGCTGAGCCTCAAGTGGAAATAGTTGTTTCAAGACCTATAGGGTAAGATTAACGTCATGAATATGTTAAAAATTATCAAAAAATTACTTGAGATATGGCATTGACAGACACTTTTAATATGTCTCCCTCCTTTATCTCAAAGCTCTATCAACCGAATTATGTCCAAAAACTTCTTGAGAAAAGTGTATAGAGCATATCAGTAAGTAGTGCTGATTAAATGGGTGAAACCCTTTTCCCTCATGCCTTCCCTGAAATCCTGAAATCCAAGAGATGAATACCTTTTTCCAGCTATCCTTTTCTCCTCCACTACCCAACATGTCTGAAATTTGTGTATTTGATTGACTGCTTGCTTTTCTTCTACCATGCAACTGCTTGTTGACATGAGTCTATTCATTTGATAATGATGAATGCACAATAAAGTCATGACTGTCTTTACATTTCAAGTGTCTTGAAGTATACTCTGTACATTTGAAGTTAAATAATTCACTTACTTTTTTTTACAGAGACATCCCACGAATCCCAGAGTCATCTCACCCTCCTCTAGAATCTAGTAAGTGTAAATATGTGAAGCTTTATTGGCTATACTGATGACTGCTATTGCAGTAGAAAGAAACTCTTTACATTATAAAGTATTCTCCAATTCCAGCTTTTAGATTTAATTATCCTTTTTTGTCTGACTTCTAATAACAACTGTTGATCCATTTAACAGCTGGCTCCAGTTCCTTTGAGTCCCAAAAGATGGACCGACCCTCTATATCTGTGATGTCTCCTACCAGCCCAGGGACCCTCCGAGACCTTCCTCTGGTACTGCCTGGGCAGCTCTCTGTGAGTATCTGAACAGGACGGAGACACCCAGGTTCACTCCTAACTTGTCAAATACAGCAGCTAGGTCGGTGGTCAAACTATGATGCTTCACATACCCCTCTTGCCTTGGTTTTGCTCGTGGAAGGCTGCCTTTGGATGGTGTAATAATAATGGAGGGAGAAAAGAAGTAGCCAGAATTTAGTATAAAGAGTGACAAAGAAGAGGAAGTAATACATGATTTCCCCCCAGAAGACCGCTGATCGTATCCCAGAGAAATCTAAAAGTAAATGTTGGCTTATTTAAATTTGCTTAACTTACGTATGTAACATGCATAACTTAGGTATGTAATTTAAGTTAAGTAATGTATTTTAACCTAAGCCATGATTTGTTTTTATTGTGACTAAGTACATCTGTTTCCCCTAAACCTAACCAAGTAGTAAACTATCTTACTGAAGCTGTGTCATGTAGCTCACATACGTAACCTGTATGCTGAAAAGTGATGCTGAAGGAGTACCTAGTGTGTTTAAAATTCAACACCAGAGAATCCTGACAAATTGTGACAAATTGTGAGTGAGAATGTGTTGTACTGAGACAGTAGTATGTGATTCATGTGAATTGATACAGATATGGATGGAGGCTAACAGTCTTCACACATGTTTACAGGTGAAGCTGTGGTATGACAAAGTGGGCCATCAGTTGATCGTCAACGTCCTTCAAGCCATAGACCTGCCACCCCGACCAGACGGACGACCTCGTAACCCCTATGTCAAGATGTACTTTCTGCCTGATAGGAGGTACAGTCATGTATTTCAATTTGAAGTCCACCCCACATCTACAGTGCATCAGTAATGACCAGCAAAAGTGAAATATACCAGCAGTCAGGAATATAATCAACATGTTTTCTAGCTGCTTGTAGTTTTGATTTGAAGCATTTTAACATATTATTTATTATATTTTAAAGTCATTTTCAAAATCATACCTTCTTTTAATTGACACTCTGTGTTTTCACCCTATTGTTAGTGATAAGAGTAAACGACGGACAAAAACAGTGAAGAAGAATGCTGAACCTAAGTGGAACCAGACCTTCCTCTATTCCCATGTCCACCGGCGGGACTTCAGAGAACGCATGCTCGAGATCACAGTCTGGGATCAGCCCAGAGTCCAGGAGGAGGAGAGTGAATTCCTGGGGGAGGTGGGCTACACATGATATGCATACATTATTTTTACAATGCAAATATTTGCAGCTGGAGCTAATGCTGCTAAATTATAGTTGTTTGTAAAACTGCGAACAAATGTGCATTTTCTGGATTATGTCTTATATGTAGTATATTGTGTATCATATTGATTTTCTAGCATTTTACTGAAGATTTTGGTCACTTATATGCATGAGAGTTGATAGCAGAGAACAGTGTTACGGGGATGTTGCAATTACATGAGCAGCGTCTTCTAGCTCCATTATGTAAGAACCTACGGTGGCCTAAAGTAAAGTCAAACTAAAGTTTGTCCTTTCTGGGCTACTGTAGACACATGACATACTTTGTGAGGAGAGCCGGTTCCACATGTAGATGTGAAGGACTCATTCTAATCTGACAAAAACATGATTCTTAGTTTCAGGTGATTATACACAAATAAAAAACATATTATTTAATATTATTTTCCATTATTGCTAACTAATGCCCCTAAATCATACACACTGGCCCCTTAAACCTGTAAGTCATCAGAGCGCCCCTTGTCATGTACACCCTGGGATGTTGACTACAATTTATAATAATGCTATGGGAGTGTTAAGAATGACAACACAAATTAATATCTATCCTCTCTCAGATCCTGATAGAGTTGGAGACGGCCCTGCTGGACGACATTCCTCATTGGTATAAACTCCAAACGCATGACATGTCCTCTATACCTCTGCCCCAGCCCTCCCCGTACCTCCCACGCAGACATGTCCATGGAGACAGCCCCAGCAAGAAGCTACAGAGTATGTCTGTTTATATATTTTTTCTACATGTGTGTATACATAAATGCGTGTGTGTGTGTATCATTTAATCCCTGTTTTGTGAACCTTGCGTGCGTGGTTGCTAACCTTTCCTTTGCTTAGCTTTCTCTTTGTGTCTCTTAGTGTGGGAGACTAACAACAGAACCTCTCAACCTTACCCTGTCCTGTTTGTGTGTGTGTTGCGTGTTTGTTGCGTGTGTGTGTGTGTGTGTGTGTGTGTGTGTGTGTGTGTTTGTGTGTGTGTGCAGGGTCTCATCGCATCATTGATACAGAGTTTGATGATGGTTTGATGGTAGTGACTAAAGGTGGGTGGGGGGCATGGATACCGAGCATTTCCTTGTATTAGCCTGTAGGAGTCCAGCACTGGTTGAGACTACGTCTTCTTTGCATCCTCCAGCCTCCTTTTGGCTGCACATAATGTTTTAGAACAAATCGCACCCAAATCAAAGTAATTAACCTTGGCTCTATAAGCCAGAGGCAAAATTTTGCAATCCGTCATATTGCTACTGGACTGCAGATTTTGAATAGCACTGTTGTAGAGTGCAGCTTTTACAGTGCTGCAGTTTCACAGTGCACTGTACTTCATGAGGCTGCAGTGAACAGTTTCTCCTCTTCTGCTGGGCCGTAGACACACTGAAGCACTGAGTGCATGTTAGACTGTACAGAGCTACAGTTGTTCACTGCCATCCCACTGAGTTTTCTGCCATTCTCTTGCATGCAAAGGACAATGAACATGTGCAGTAAAAGCTGAATATGTGTTATTTGGGCCAATAGAATCACTACAACTGTTTTGTTGTTTGACTGTTTCTGCTGTGACTTAATTTTGTGTCAGATGAATGTGGACCTGCTTTAAATAGTCTCACATTCTTCTAGTTCGCTTTGGCGTTTTCCAAATGCCAGATGGTTTGAGGACGTTACGTGAGTGTTCGAGAGAGAGTTACACAATCTCTGACTTATTTGAACATTAATATGCTTATTTTTATTCTTATGCAAACACTGAGCTCAACTATTACCATAGTAACTCAATTCATTCACAATTGACCCAGAATCCAAAAGAGAGGTAATTAAAGCCACTGATAGTACCATTTTTAATAACACTGCACTGCTCATGCAACCAGTTTCATTTGTGCTTCTATATTTATCGAGGTATAAAAAATGAACAGTACATTTACTTCTGGAGCCCTAAACACCCATAATATCCTCTTCCACTTTGCAATACTAATTTCTGTTTTTTGTAGCTACATTTACGTGTGTGCGTGTGTGTGTGTGTGTGTGTGTGTGTGTGTGTGTGTGTGTGTGTGTGTGTGTGTGTGTGTGTGTATATATATATATATATATATATATATATATATATATATGAAAATCAAGCAAATTCAAGTGTTGTAAATTGGGGCTGCACTGTATCAAGATAATATGCAGTAATGTTGAAAATCACGATAACGATATTACTTGTGACGACAGATATTAAAGGCACCAATTAAAACAATAATCCATTTTCAAGTGCAGTTTTCCACTGATACTCTCTTTCAACTAACAACAAAAATCCCTGAGTGCAATATCACAGTCGTTCATGATGTCTTTATTGCCCAAGTTGACATTGTAATACTAATTAAAAAAACAACATATTGTTCAGCCCCACTGTAAATATGAATCTTGTGCATTTGTTGCATTATTGTTACATATCTTGTAGATAGTATATGACCTTTTCTATGGAGCTGTAGTAGTTAAGTAGCCGAGAGGCGTTAAAACCCTCACTTCATCAAGGTTAAAATAAGAACTGAGAGATGCTAATCTCACTGATCTCGGGTCTGACAGAGACATTGCAGAAACAGTCAGCTACTCAGGCTAGCTCACATGATAGCTAACCTGGTTGTTAGCTGGTCATCTGCCTGTAAAACATCCTAATGTGATGCTCTACAGTCTGTAAGAGAATGGCATCTGTAGTGGTAGTCAGTAGCTGACAACCGGTGCATCCTTATTAAAGGAACTACCTAATGCCTGAATGTGTGTATGTGTTTCTGTGTGTTTCTATCTGTGTATTTATGGATCGACAAACCCGGTTGTATGAATGTGTGTGTGTATATGTGTGAATTCTGCTTTCTTTTGCCCTTGTGTGTGGGATGCATCCGTGCTGTGTGTGTGTGTGTAGGTGCAGAGCGTAACTCCAGGGAAAGAGAGCGGGGCAGTACGTTGGCTGTGCCTGAGCAGCAGCGGCCCGTTCAGCACCGCTCCCGTTCGGTGTCTCCCCACAGAGAGGACTCCTGCAGGGCTCGGTCACGGCCTGCACACGTGCCCATGCAAAGGTCAGCAACACCTGCCAGAATAACCTGCTAACTGTCAGTGGGGTGTGTTGTCTTACAATAATCTCGCATCACATATCTGACAGGTACTCAGTGGGCTAGGTTGGTCACATACATCTAATGATCTCAGTGTTTTGTAAAGGGTATATCCATGTGGAGTCTACTTTGTCTATTACTTGTCCAAACATTTAACATTCTAGCTTTTTAATCTGACAATCTGTAACAAGTGACAGTAAATTAATGCAGCTTGTTATCATGTATTTATTGAGGCTTTTAATCTCACTATTTTATGGTTAAATCACTACCAAATAATACACGTCTTTGTTTATTGCTGTTGCTGTGACAATGTTATTCACTCTTCTGCCAGCTTGTCTGCCAAATATGTAAAAGCCAGCATGTCTATTGTTCAGATATATCAACAATACATTTAGCCATTGGTCTTTATATGAGATGGGATGCGTCTGGAATTTAAAAGCACGCAAGCAGAAATGAATATAATTTAATACATTTTTCTGTTAGTATCTCTTTCTTTCCTTTGAATGTTTTCTTCCTCTCCATCACACATCTAGTCATATATTGTGCATAAATGGGTTAATCATTATTAGCTTCAGTTATACCGCTGACAGATATTTACTTATAGAATGAAGTTTACATATTACAGCAAACAAGACTGAGCCACAGTGGCTCACATTGTCAGCTTAGTACAATGCACATCACCATACTAGTGCCTCCACATATTGAATTATCAGAATCACTAACTATGGACCATGATTTTAGATAGCGAAATAAGAAACATAATTACATTAGATATTTTTTTATTTCTTTAGAAGCCTGGATGAGATCCACCAGAACAACCACCATACCCAGTCCTCCCGCTATCACGACTCCCACTTAGAGCACCAACGCTCGGGTGACTCGGACTACGAGTACTCTGAGGACAGGTATGTTGGGATCTGTGGGGATCATTACAGTCATGGGATGGGGTTAAACATATGTTTTAGTTTACTTTTTACTTGTTATATACTTATAAAATTATTTAAAAGGGATGGTTTGGATTTTTACAGTGAATTACCTACATGGCATGGCGCGGGCAGCCAGGAGTACCAGTATGAGAGCAAAGTAATGTTTTGCCGTGTGGCATCAGCAAAATATAGCCACCTAAAAGAAATGTTTGTTTGATATATTTTGAATATTTTCAGCGCTTTTTCTTGCTGTGAGGAAGTCCTTTTCGATGGGGCACTGCAGTTGTTATATCCGTCTATGCTCTCTTCAAAGACACTGGACTCCATTGACGTAAACAGTCATTTCACTTTGCAGAACACAGGAGTTGCAGGTTTACTGCTGCATCTGTTGTTTTGTTCATTTGTGTTTGTTTCAATTGAGGCAGCAGTTGACCGGCACCTCCTGTGTTCTGCAACAAAAATTACTGCTGTTGTGGACGGACTCTGGTGGCTTTGAACAGAGCAAAGATAAGAGTTTCAATTCCCCATTGGAAAGGGCTGCCTGACGGCAAGGTAATGGTAGTGGAAATATTCTAAATATAGTTTAAACTATCGATGGTTTTCTTGGCGAAAATATGTTTTGCTGCTGCCTCTGTCCACAGCAGTACATTGCTTTGCTTCTCTGCTGGTATTCATGTCTGTTTCTCCAAACTGGGGGCTTTCCAATCGCCATCAACTGTCGGTAAATACATTGCCTATGGAGAAGTGCCTCATACAACCCCATTTCAATAAATCGTAAACATACCTTTAAAAATAAGATGCTCACACATTGGATCAGTGCTCCAAGTGGGGTCACTTCACTGCTCTGGTCTTCATCATGCAGAAGTGAAGTGCTTATGAAGCCGATGCATATTTAGTTTTCTGAAGGTTGATATATGTTTTGGTCAATTAATATGTGCAATATATTGCCAAACTAATTTCTACTAATACTACTAACTAGTCATTGCAACAGGAATGCAGATAAATTGAAATCTCAGAATTATGATTTCCTGGTTTCTCTCATTCATAAATTCACTTTGCCTGTCTGAGTTGCCATCCTCTTCTGTTGTGTTTTCTCGGGTTGTTTGTCATTTGTTCACCCATCGTCATGGCAATGACAGTGAAGTCCTGGAGATGCACAGGTCTATCCGTGGCGGGAGTGCCGAGTGCCTACACACAAACAGGTAAAAATAATAATAAAAAAGACAACAACCACTCAGCTTTATTTCAATAAAGTATGCCATTTTATCATCATTTCCATTCCCACTATACTTTAACAACTTCATCTTAACACACATAATGTTGACAGAGTGTATTGTATATCTTAAATGGACTGTAATGCTGCAGTAGTGCCCAACCTATTTTGTGCCACAGACCGGTTTCGCATAAGACAATATTGTTACGGACCGGCCTTCAAGGTGTGGGGGATAAATATGATGATATAATTATACGTCTGCATAAAAACAAATATAAAGTGCATAAAAAATAAAACTCCCCATTATGCTGAATTACCGCCACATACAATGCAGAGCGGGCTTGGTGCGTGAGAATCACCTGTAGTGCACCTAAAAACCCATATTTTAAGTCGGACTGATATTGTCTTTTAAGTGCAGCTTTCCTTTTCTTGGAAGTCGTAAGCTCTTATCTTCTGTCTCCTCATTGGGCCTTTTCCCCTTTCCAAAGACGTTTATTTAAACAAAATATTTTTGCCAGGTTGTGGGCTTCATGAAGCACAGACGGAACTATCCGATTTTAAATTTTAACATTTAAACATCTTTCAGACCTTTTGATAATCGATGAACTATTTTTTTCATATATTCTATCTGTGGGGCCCGGTACCAAAGGACCCACGGACCGGTGCCGGTCTGCGGCCCAGTGGTTTGGGACCACTGCTATAGAGTGTATGTCTGCTCATGCAACAGCATGAACACAGAATTTAAAGTTCCACATCAGGATCAAGTCGTATTAGCACACTCATGAATTCATGTTTAGCGATTGTCTGTCACCACAACTGTCTCATAAAAACACACACAACATGCTGATCACTGTGTGAGGGGATTAGAGACCTGCTCGGTGGTTGACCTCAAAGAAGGCAAAGCTCTTTTGATTAATTTCTTTTATTTATTTCTTTCATTTAAATTTGATGTGTTCACTCACAGCAGTTGTATATTTTTTCCACTTTTTTTTCTTGTCTTGCTTTACGATGCATGAACTCTACTCATACAACCAGGGGCATAGGTAGATACAGCAACACACTACCCCCCAAAATGCCCCTGTTAGTAAACGGTATCCATAAAGACATTTACAGGTAAGCATCTAGCGTGAAAGGCAGTCTTGCATACCCTTCTCTGTGCCTGTCCGGCTTTCCCATACTCATTTGTGGAGTTGGTGGGTCATTTAGTTGCAGCAATGTTCTCTCAATGCAACAAATACCTACGTGTTGCCCAGATCACTGTGCTGCTCGTGCTTGCTTTGGTCAGAGTGTGTGCCATGTAACATTGTCATGGTGCCACTGGAGCTAACTGAATGGTATCTGTTGCTTTCCCCTCTGTATTACGCAACCCTTTAAAGGACCATACTCATGCTTTCACGTGTTGTAGTCCATCAGCTACAAATCACATATACTTTACATCACTTTTGATATATATAACAGAAAGTCATCAACCCAGTTAAGGGACCAGTCAAGTCATAAAGTGTTGCTTTCACAAGCTGTGTTAAATAGTCAAATCTTCAAGCTAAACAATACCAACGTAACAATGAAAATATGGTCAGTTGTGGCATGCTGTAGTTTACAAATTCTTAGCCTTTTGCGTCAACGATTATAATTATGAAATATTTTTTCGGTGTCTCTTGCGAGTACCCCAAACTTTATGTGAATACAATACTAAGTTGCTGATGTACTCTTTACTGTTGTAATGGCGGCCTGAAAATGTACTTGAGTAACGATTTAGAAATTATCAGCAAAATGAATAGAAAAAGTTAAAACATGCAAAACCACAAGTCTTGTTCTTTAATGTATTTATCAGATGTTGATCTTTGCATATTAGTGCATATATATATATATATATATATATATATATATATATATATATATATATATATATATATATATATATATATATATATGTAGCATACTTTTTTCTTACTTTTTCTCTTCCTCAGAACCAGCATTATAAACACAGACAGACCTCCCGTATCAGCAATTTTCTCCAGTTCTCTCTGTTCTGTGCTAATCTTTTTCATGGCATTTCTATACATTTTACTGATCTACTGTAGCTCGGTTTCCTTGTCACATGCCACCTCGACAGCTTTAGATCTGTAGATTGTGTTATATAATCAGCATTACATGTAATCTCCTCGTATATGTGTATGGGGTCAATCCACAGGGAGGGCAAGAAGAACTATCTCTACACTCTTACATAATAAATTCCTCATTCTGAGGTCACAGATGGGAGGATGCACTTCATCTCCTGTGTTCATTTAGTGATTGGCTGCTGACACATTTCTTATAGAAAGCTATCCAACCTTCTTTTATCGTAAACTTGGGCGTTGAGAAGAAAATCGTATGTATTGTTGCACCATAACGTAATATGGTGCTTCTTTGTCTCTCCCTATCATTTGCAAGAAGCCTGCATAGAATCATGCTTGTGCGTTCTTCCCCTTCACTTACATTGCCTCTGCATATTTCTGTCAGTTGCATGTGTCATTTTGGTTTTCCTTTGCCTTTCTTTGCACGCGGGTCTTTCCCCACCTCTTGTGGGCGGTGCTCTGGCGCACAGCTCCACCCTCCCTGCATGCCTAAAGAGAAAGGCGCCCCTCAGGCAGGAAGGGGGCAGCACCATGCCTCGTAGCATCCTTACTCACCGTGTACTCAGGTTCACTGATGAGGTCACGGTTAGGTAAGAACACACCCACCTTACTCACCATGTCCCCCACGCAACCGCCCTCCACCCCGATGCCTTATCTTTCTCACTTTGGGGGGATGACAATGCATAGCAGAGACTTAAGCATGTCCGTGCAGAGCACATTAAACAAACACTAAATCCTAAGCTCTTGCGAGTGTAAGGCATTTGGCCTGAAAACATTATGTGCAACGTCATGCGATGACACAGAGCCAAACATCTGCTGAGCGTAACCGTTGTCACGGTGCAGCATGGCGTGGAAAACGTAGCCGAGAGTAAACGTGAATGCTGGCTGGCTCTCTCCTCCTCACTCATTCACCCCCTCAAACACTTACGAGCAGGCCCCTCTCCCACTTAAACCTGGTTCCCATGGCAACTCACCAACCTTCCATCTGAGTGGTCTCTCAGAGTTTGGCCGCGAGGAATGACTGGATATGATAAATGGAAAGTCAGAGCCATTACATGTTACTGCACTGTCTGATGGCCTTCCTTATTCCCTCTGTGTCTCTCCCTCCTTTCTGCCTCTTTTTCTGGACTTCACGCTATCCTCTTTATTCTCACTTTTGCTGCATTTTCTTTGGTCTACTTCCCACTCATCACCCTTTTTGTTCTCTCACATTATTCACAATCCATTTTTCCTGACACCTCTGCTCCCACCCTCTTTCGTTGTACATTTTGTCTTCCATCTCTATTCCTTTCTCTTCTTACTCTCTCTCTCTCTCTCTCTCTCTCTCTCTCTCTCTCTCTCTCTCTCTCTCTCTCTCTCTCTCTCTCTCTCTCTCTCTCTCTCTCTGCTGCCATGTTGTGGTGGTGCAGCGATCTGCAGCCGCCGTTGGACAGAGTGAGGAGTGCCAGCACCACTTGTCTGAGACCAGACAACAACTTTTACTCCCCTGACAGAGACAGGTATAAAAATAAAACCACACATTTTGAATTTAATTTGCAGAAGATTCTGATAAAAAATAAAGATAAACACAGAAAGAGGGATTACAGACTCTGCTGAAATGTATTTACAGATCAGTCTGCATGATTGAATCATTCAACATTTTGGGTTTAGGATGCTGCATGTCTTCACGCTAGTTCATGTCATGTGTCCCGTTCATACGTGAAGGAATTTGCATTGCACACTTCCATAGGAGAACATCTACCTGCTATTCGAATTTGGAAAATAATTTCAGTAATGTTCTGCACGAGGCGAGTTAGATGAGAAGATGTTTATACAGTAAAGCTGCAGCTAGAGAGTTAGCTTAGTTTAGCGCAAAGATTAATGACAGACGTAACAGTGGGCTCTGTGTTATGCAAAGCTAACTGTTTTCTGCCTATTGGTCATCTTATCTGACTTTTGGCAAGAAAGTGATACAATTCAGTCAAATTTTGTCAACTACCTGTCAAAGGAGACATATTTTCTCCTGGATTATGTTGTTTTTGTATGTGTCCTGCGTGAATTCACTTAAGTAACGTATATAACTTGTATAGTATACATAACTTTAGTTTCCTAACATCCATATTCAAACCCAAGCCATGATCTTTGACTAAACCTTGTTTGTCTAAAAAGTAGTTTTGTTTCAATTCAAAACCACATTTTTTTAATGCTGTGACTGTAATCCAGAAAAAAATATTACGTTTCCCTTTAAAACGTAACGGTAGTGGCCGACGTGTCTGCCACTCTGCTGGATGCGGGATAAGATCCTGTTTCTCACACACTGCTTCAGTGAAAGAGTCCAGCCGTTGGTATATCTTTGGGGGTTATTTCCCGTTTAATCCTAAACTGACGGCAGTTACATGTTGTTATTTTGTCTTCCTGATCTGTTTACAAAGCACTTTAGTTTAGCGGTAAAAACCGTCTGATCTCCCCGTCACCCATGCATCATCAATCCCCCTCGCTCGTACCGGTGCCCCGTATTTAAAGTATCACAGTAAAACACACATTACCATAATAAAATACACACCCGTGACTAATGGCTCCTACAGTAACTGATAATGAAGTTATGTTGTGTCGGAACGTCATTTTTAGGAGGGAAGGTTGCTTTGTACAGGAAGTGCTTGTGCTCCGATTCCTAACGTAACCTTGAATGTGCCACGAGTCAAGTCAAGCTGAATCTTTTGAATGTTGTTCCATAACATTTAAAGAGTAGCAATAGTTTCAAAACTTTGACCTTTACTCACTAACCTCTCCCGGTGTTCCTACCTTGGGATGCTCCTCCTCCACCCTTCCGCCCCTCTAGGTGCTCCAACTCTTTGCCCCGCAAGACTCTCCCAAGCCCCAGGATCTTAGTAGAACATGTGGCCACTGAGGAAGACAGGTATACCAGGCCTGCCCCATCCTGCTGTCCCCAACTATGAAAACACTACGCTACAACTCTGCAGCTTTGCTTCCCTGCTTGTACCTTCAAAGCCCATCCTGTAGCCTCTCGCTCAATCTCAAATGATTGCACAGCGTTGCACAGATCTTGTCTTTCGCTTTTCCCTGTAAATATTTCTGGTCTAAAGCAATCCCTCTTTTATTCTGCTCCACCTGCCCTTTCTGCTGAGCGGCCCTTCTATATTACCCCCACTTCTCTGGCTTGAAAGCGCTTTCTTTTCTGTAACACTGTTGCTGGTAGAAAAAACATTTATGGAATGTGCAATTCTTAGCTCTATTGCTTTTACGAACCAAAAAAAAACCCCCCATAACATCTCAGCTTGTGCCTTTTACGTTGTATCCAACACATCAGTCAGTATTCAGTTTTGCCATTCTGTGGGTCGTCACTCTCCATATTGTGTTTTTTTTGTTTTGTTCCTCTCTCTCTCTCTCTGTGGTTGCTGTTGGCCAAAACAGGCAGCATAGCAATTCATCAAGTCCAAACTGTCAAAGGGGCAGCAAAAGAAGCCTGGAGGGGGACAGGTAAGATCATGCATTCATTTCTTCACTCACCGACACACCTTATTTAATCTTTTCTCATTACTGCTGCTTTTTCGCTTCTCGCTGGAGGGATGAAATCTATCGCCTGGGACTGGTTGTTGTAATTGACTGGTTGTTGATTTTTGGTCTTTTTTCTTTTAAGTCACGTCTCCTGCAGTATGTAGTCTTGAATGCGAGCAGAAAATTGCAAAAGCTCCCTCTCAACACCATGTAGAATCACATTGGAAAAACAATAAAGAATAATCCTCTTTTGAATCGGTATCACCATTCATTTGTTACAAATAGAGGACAAATTAAAGCTGCTAAATTCAACATGCAGCGCATACATCGGCGATTAAGGGATTGTCTCCACATGGCTCTGCAGCTTGGCGACTAAGGCCATGTCCACACTGATCGTGGATGAAGAACTTTTTTTGTTTTAAAACTCTGTTCACTTATTATTATGAACCTCTGCACAGTCTTTATAGCACACGGAGTCCCAAAATAAGGGTTGTGTTAGTTAAATTTGATTTAATTTTGCTGTATTTAAAAGGTTTTATATTTTAATTTCTTTTTATTTGCTGATGGCAGTCGTATCCAGCCCACTTCTATCCTGAGAGGCAGTAGGGGGAGAGGGGGCCCGCTGAGGCCCTTTGGCCAGACAGCCTTGGCTGGGTCCTGCCCAAACTCACCACGGCTAGACAGGTGCATGCTCCAGCCAGCACTACGCCTCCACTCCCCTTGTGCTGATTTCCTCTCTGTCACACTGAGTGTGGTAATTTAGTATGCACAAGAATCACATGTCAATATCTCAAGAAGCCAAAATCATGTTAAAGTTCATTCCAAGAAATTACTCAAACAACCATGTTAGCTGAGGTAGTCATGTGAATATATTATGTTATTTTTTGTATAGAAATACTGAGAAACTGTGCATACTGACTGCAAACACACTCAGTGCCACTTCCTTTGCTTCTCCTGCTCCTTTACTTAGTCTGATCTAGCCTCTCCTAATTTGACCTCTGACCTACATTACTGAGCATCAGTTTATTGCCTCCGTGATTCAGTTTTGGGCCTCACGTCAATTAGTGATAAGCATAGTTATAATATGTACCCTGTCTTTGTGTCT
Source organism: Clinocottus analis (assembly GCF_023055335.1). Lineage (NCBI taxonomy): Eukaryota > Metazoa > Chordata > Actinopteri > Perciformes > Cottidae > Clinocottus > Clinocottus analis. The sequence goes on along the minus strand of NW_027175954.1, from coordinate 8,170,243 downwards.
TTATGTTCCTGTCTCTCAGAGCACACCCTCATGGCAGCCCCTCTTCTCCAACGGGGACCTCATCTGGTCGCAGAGGCAGGCAGCTGCCTCAGCTCCCTGCAAAAAGCAGCAGTATAGAGAAAGGTACTATGTTGTCTGCAAGGATATAGGTTGGAGGTCACAATAAAGTAATGTTTAATGGGTCAGGTTAGTATATAACATTATAATGCCATCTTAGTCACAAAAAATACATTTAGTTCTCTGTTATTTCATCTTTCCCAAAAACATTAGACAAGTGTTTTTTTCTCAGGATGTGTTTGGCCTTGACAAATCAATTCTCCAATCAGATTAGGGTAGAGCAGCATATTGACTGTTTCACAGTTTGCATGGGACTTTCTGTTATGAGGTGACTTGAGTGTCATCAGTGCACATCATGCTCCATCTAGTGTCAGAAACCAGATCCTGCATCTTCAAGGTCTCTCTTATTGGGAACACACTGCTGTTTCTGATTTATTCTTCCTTATTTTTCTATTTATTAAGATAAGATAAGATTTTCTTTACATCGTACACATTTTTGTCCATTTTTTTTCTTAGCCCTTGCAGTAGAGGAGCGAGCCCGGCAGCTGCAGATGAAAGTACATTCCTACCGGCCTTCAGCTTCCCACGACCCTGAGACGGACCTCAAGACCAAACGGGAGGTCAGCATCTGAGTTTCCCATTTCTTCAGATTATATACTTTATGTCTATTTTTCTGTCCTTATTTGGAGTATAATCATAATTTCTCTCCCTCGTCTCTTTCATCTCTGTCCGTAGATGTACGCAGAACAAAGGCGTAGCAGCGACAACATGTCAGCCAGATCGTCGGACAGTGATATGAGCGATGCGTCGGCCCTTTCCCGTGCCAGCAGTGCCTCCCGTCTCAGTAGCACGAGCTACATGTCTATTCAATCAGAACGACCCGGAGGACGACTCAGGTCAGTCCTTATTTGTTAGTGGTCACATGTTCAGTTAAGATGTTAAAGGTGCTGTTGATTTGAGTCCATCATATTTTTATTACACCAATCCATTCACATAAATTCATCTCCTTTTTAAATAAACCTAAATATATAGGTGATTGGGGTTCTGTTAAATGCATGCTAATCACTGTGTGTCTTTCTGTTTTATTTCTGCATGCCAACTGCTGCATGTCTCTGTCCTTCTGCATGCTCTATCTTTTCTCTCCTTACACACACATACACACCCACAAACAAACACATATGTTGAATGGTGGAAATCCAAACATAACTGAACTCAGATCCAAGTCATTAGAAGAGGAGAGAAGGGAAAGGAGGATCTCGTGGGGGGTGAATGGAGAGGAGGAGAGTACGAATGCTGCAGGAACGAGACGGTTCTCTGATGAGTTGAAGCGCAGGAGACACACTGTAGCTGGAGATACGAGGGAGTCCAGGTAAAGATCAATAGATTTGAAAATGGGGAATTCACTGATGATGGCAGACGATCCATCTTTTCACTGAACACCCTGATCTGGTTCCTCAATATAAAGTCCCTAAATCCCCCATTATTTTAAGACGGCAGAATACAGGGCACACTTTGTAATGACAGGAATTATAGACAATTCCTTATTGAACTCTGTAGTAAAATAGTAATATTTTACTACAGAGGGAAGTCAGACGACAGCTTCAACGTGTCGTTTTGCTCATTGAAACTGGGGTTAAACTTGAATCTTGCAGCGGAAAGATATTGTACCTTCAGGTATTAAAATTATAATATCTGGTTGAATGGAAGCGTTTTCTTAAATGTTGGACCCAGTGTCTCATTTTGTGCTTTGTCAGACATCACAACAGACAACTGTTTGCTTTGTGTTAGCGATCTACTGTAGTTAGCTAAGGCCCTTGCAAATAATACTGACCTTATGAGCTTTGAAATTCATCTACATTCCACTAAAACACAAGTTGCGTTCTGCCAAAATGCTTTCTGTTATCTTACAGAAATCAAGTAAGCCTAAAGTAACATTTGGATGAAATGCTTGCTGCACACATAATGCTAGTCATTAGTGTCACGATCCCACATTTTTGTCATTCTTCCTGTTGTCGCCTCACTTTTGGTTCCTTAAATGCTCAGTTTTTCCGTTTGGCTCTTATAAATGCTTAGTCCTGGTTTCTTTACCTAGTTGAACATACCCCCATACAGCAGTGTTATAGCATTTTTTGTTGTTGTAGTTTGCTATTAGAGATAAATTAAAACTATTTTCAATCTGCTTGCAGCCTAAAACATCAATAAATCGTACAAATCTAAAGGTATCTCAACTTTGTATTTGTCGAGGAATACAACAATAAATTAATGTAGCTTTTGTAAAGCCTAAACCTTTAAAAATTGCAAAACAAAATATAACACTATAATTAAAAATGAAATAATATCTAAACTGAAGCAAAACGTTTGCTAAAATCAAGGACAAACTGAGCTTGAATAAATAATCAAAAGGTCATTATAAATACAAACTCACAAAAGATCCTTGCGTTCTCTTTATGTGCACACACACACACACAAATGCACACACACATCCCCTGCTGACCAGTAGTAGTGTGCTGACAGGGACAAATGACCCTATCCCAGTGGTCGTCAGTGGGCCAAGTGTTGATGTAGTGCAGCTTATTAGCTGGCTAATGTATTGAGGTCTGGGAGGAGAGGAGAGAGGGGCCCCAGTCTTAATGGCCTTAGCACAGATCAATCCAAATAGAGTGTTATAAAAGCACCGCCCCCCGGCCTTTGACACACTTTCTAAAGTACAAGAGAGAGAGAGAAAGAGAGAGAGAGAGAGAGAGAGAGAGAGAGAGAGAGAGAGAGAGAGAGAGAGAGAGAGAGAGAGAGAGAGTCCTTGTTTGAGTGTTAAACAAAATATGTTCTTTATTTTAATATTTCAATACAAAATCAATAAATAACAATTAAGCCCTATCACAATCATATGGCCAAAAGTATGTGGATGCCCGAATATAACCCTGTTTTTGAAGGCAGTCGTCACACAAACAGTAAAACCATTTATAAAAAGGGACTAATGTGGTTGATTTAAAAATTCAAACAAGGGGTTTGCTTTGAATTGCTAACCAGCAACGAACAAAGACGGCTGGCCTCGGGTCATTTTCCACACAAAGTAATATATTATTATCTATATTCTGTGGATACTCACCTCTGTGTCAGGCCAGTTTGACAATGGAAGTGACTTAGTACATACATGAATGGAAATACTTATACCCTTCTTACGTCATTAAGTATTACTATTATTATTGTTCTTCAACCTGTTCCCCTCCTTAACATGCCTGTATTTTTTTATCAACTGTTCCTCATCAATTTCATATAATTCCCTGGACGGTGCTCATGTTAGCTCTTTTGCTCAACTCGAGTAGAAAGAATCTTCAGCTTGTCTGCTTTTCATTCGTATCAGTTTTCATATACTTAGTCTCATGTTGTAGTATCATATACATTTTCATTTTGTACTACATTGTTTGCCATTTTTGTTATATTTGCCCCTTGTTTTATGTGTATGTTTGTGCAATTCCCTCTGCATGTCTCAGATTCCTCCTTGCATGCATCCCGTGTTGTGACTGCCAGGACCCTCTCCATCCTCCAGACCTGGATCCTCCCCTCCCAACCTCTCCCTTTGCTGCACGCCCTTCCCTCACCCCCCTGCAAGGGGCGGTTGAGAGGCCTCAAACCACCCTCCCCCTTTCCTGTCGTTCACTGGATCCCCTGGCCCACTGGACTGTGGCTGTTAGTGGCCCACTGGGAGTCTACGCTATGGGTGATAGGGGCAGTATAGCTGGGCTCTCCTGCAGCACTTTGACCCCCTCTGAGGGGATGGACATGCGGTGGCTCATCCGAACCCCTCGCAGGCGGCATCGATCGCTAGCCAGTTTTTGTTCGCGTGTCGTTGCTCGTTTGAGAAGAATCAACTTCCATATGTGATATGATTATCAGCTTCGGATTGCTAGAACATTTAACCATAATCTGGCTGCTCTCTCTTTTTCCATAGTCTGACAGCACAATTGTGCAGCATCAAACGTCAAACAAGCAAACTTGCATTTAATATTCTTTATAATTTGGTAGGATATGTCATTATCATTTACCTTCTTTGGGATCCCATGTGTATACTGTTATTTGATTCACATGTTTGATTAAACATCACTCCTCAACAACAGGTAGTTTGACATATTACAATCATGTTCCACTTCTTGTCAACTCTCCTGTTGAAGGTACGGTATAGAAGAAGTTACAGAGACCTTGATAACAGCTCTTCTCCATGACACCAGATCACATTGTCACTCGGCGTCTTCTCTCTCCAGTCGGCAGATGCGATCGGTGGGCCGCAGCATGCTGAAGAGCTCCAGCGTGAGCGGAGAGATCTACACCCAGGAGCGCACCGACGGCAGCCAATCAGACACAGCGCTGGGCACGGTGGGGGGCGGCAGTAAGAAGAGACGCTCCAGCCTCAGCGCGCGGGTGGTGGCCATTGTTGGCCACCGTCGCTGTCGTAGCACTTCACAGATCAGCGGCCCAGGTGAGTTAGCATGGCAACCCTGAAATGGGCGACTGTATATCTCACTAGTTATTTGTGAAAGGAATTTGGCACATTTACTGAACACTACAGTTACAAATATGTAATTTATTGAAAAGGAAAGGAAATGTCATACAGGTCAAAACCTCTGTTTTGACCTGTATGACTCTGAGTGGCGAGTTTAAAAGTAATTGAGATCAAATGTAGGCCCAAAAAGTGGCCATATTTATTTGAATGAAAGGCCCATAACACCTAAATCTTCAAAACGTCCATTTACACATTTCTGTGTGACACTGACTGCTTTTAAATCTAAAATCAAAGAAATTGAGGCTGATTCACAAGTATGTAAATGTTTCCTGAATTGACTCATTATGTCACTGTCTCTTAGTTTTTAATTCTTTTAACTCGTCTTGTTCTGTGTTTTCTGTCTGTAACTATACATGTTTTTTATGCTGCTGCCTGTCTTGGCCAGGTCTCCCTCGAAAAAGAGATTTTTAATCTCAAGGGGGCTTCCTGGTTAAATAAAGGTTAAATAAAATAAAATAAAATAAAAATAATACAGCAGGCATTTCAAACGACTGACTAAAAGGCCACAAGACAAGTCCATCAAGCTGGGCACATTATATGCCTTTATTGTAAGTCAAAGGTAGACACATAACAGAAAATCAGGTGAGTAAAACGATGGGGAATAAGTTCAACGGAGTGCATGGTGGAATACATTGGTAATTTTTAACATGGCAACCAGAACAGAGATTAAATGTCCTTGTAAGTTTACAGGTGCTGGAACAATTTGGGGATGACTGATGGATACATACTGTGATACATACTTACATAAACGCACTTAAAGGCCCAACACAAATGTCATGCCGCGTTCAAACCCAAAAGCATGTACTTACTTAAAGTACACAAGACGTGATCTCTCTGCTCTGAAAAGTTTTGTCCTCAGGAGCAGATTGTACCGAAGCACCACAAATTGCAAGTGTCCTTTTGTTGTGTAAAGGACAAACCTCTTCTGCCCTCGAAAAACAACCAAATAATATGTTTCGGAACATTGTGTCTGAGTAGCTTAGCTCCCAGTCAAACAACAGTGTCTGGCTAGTCTGACTCCAGCATGCACTTTTACCACAGAGAGGGGAGGAGGCGGGGGGTAAGTCTCATGATGAAAGCCAAACACTGTACTCCTCCTTCTTTGTAGTGGACATAAAAAGCTTTTACAGGACATTAAGCCTAAAGGGGACTCTCTTGCTGATGTTGAGAGGAGAGAGAGGAAGTAGAGCTAGTGCAGAGATAAACCTTAATTACAAAAAAAATCTTTCTTGTCCATGATAGATGAGAGAAATAGCAGGTAAGGAATTTATGCTCAAGGACATAAAAAATCATCTTATGTGAAGAATACACAAGGGATGATGGGAAGCTTAGAAATGCAGCACATTTTTCTCTTTGCACCATTTATACTATTATTATGAGTCAGAAGGTGTACGCATCCCAGTCCAGGATGCCATACACTGTTGTTTGAGTTGTCTTTCAGCCCAACTATTTCCTGTTTACTACTAATTACCAGATTCAGCAGGACATGGGTGTGACTTTGGCCGTGCTTCAGAAAGAAAGATCATGAAGTCCTCAACTGACTCTCTAGGCTGCCTTGTACTCTGTTACTTTTTCATTCCACAAGCTAATTGTTTGATATGAAAACGGCTATGCTCCATTGATAAATGTGCTCTGGAAATTGAGCCATTTCCCTACAATGTTTGCTGTTCCTCAATCACATGGGTTAAAGGAAAACCCTTTCCTAATCTGTGATTTGTCATGTTCTCAATGGCAGTGCACACTTTTACCCATTGAGTTCAGTTTAAATGTAATGTGGGCCAGTAGTCAGCCACAGAAAACAGTTGTATAATGTTTTCTTTGGCTCTGGAGAAATGTTCTCAGGTTTAAAGAATAACAATCGACAAAAATCACTAAAAAACAGGATACCCACAAGCAGGCAGTTATCTTAAACATCTGTGACTTTCTGTTTTAGTAAAACACTTTTGGAGGTATCGGTAGTGTGCAGTGATATAGTTGGATACAAGGAAGGACTAAAGGTTGCTGCTTGAGATTTTGTCTCTGGGTGTCAGAAGCTTAGGGGCAATGCATCCTGGGACATGTTGGCACTGCAAGAAGGAGAACTTCGTTCTTAGCCAATGTAGCATGCACTGATGAGTTGCTTCAACTGACTACATTTACCATCAACACTGATTGGACATCCACGTAAAAGATGGTGTAATTTCCCTTTGAAGGACCTCCTACATATGTAGCATATCAGGAGATTTATTAGCAGATGTAGAGTATGATGTTCATAACTATGTTTTCATTAGTGTTTAGTCACCTGAAGCAAAAATAATTGTTGCGTTTTCGTTACCTCAGAATGAGGCTTTCATATTTACATAGGGAGCAGGTCCTCTTCACAAAGTTCCCTGCCATGTTCATACAGTAGCCCAGAACAGACAAACCAAATAGTAGCTCGAGAGATAGCCTTTTGTGTTTGTATGTTACCCAAAGGCCACTGTTGTTTGTAAACACCTTTGTGAAATGGTTAAATTGAGCAACGTGCAATCTGACCCCACACCACTAGATACCACCCAATCTTACACACTGTCCCTTTAAGAATTTAAGTTGAATCATAGTGTTGCCTTTTTGAAGGTATTTTACAGACCTATGAGGAAAAATAGCTGCTGTGTCAAGCGTTAAAAATGGATTCATCTTTCAAATGTTCTTTTGAGAGGTATATCTTACTGTGTTTAAAATGTTGGCTATTATAATAAGGCAAGGGTGAAGGTTTAACTAATTTGTACCCTCCTACTGTAAACAGAATGAGCATGAGACAAAAATACCTCCAACTACAACATTGTGATGAGTCCTGTCTGTATTATTTTATCCAGAGGGGAAGAGTAAGAAGGAGAAGGGTGCACCTATCCAAAGGAGCACAGAGACCGGCATGGCAGTAGAGCTGACCAGAAACATGAGCCGCCAGCCCAGCAGAGAGTCCAACAACGGCAGCATGAACAGCTACAACTCTGAGGGGAAGTAAGTAAACCACTTCCTTCTTTAATCAACCATTTACACACACACAATGTACCAAACTCCATCTCTCATCATTGGATTCTCTGTATCTGTCGATATCTACTTGACATTTTCACATGTGTTTTCAGGCTGCAATGTTTACATCTTCTTTGTCATTGGTATCAAACAACAAATGCTTCATCGTTAAAGCTACTGTAGCTGCTGTCACACCCAACTAACCGCCCTGAATAAAATGATGTGGATGTGACAGGGAAGTTTGTATGCCAACATAATCTGGATAATATCCAGGCGTGCACTTACAAATCTCGGCATGTATGTGTCAGGCGAATGACAGTAAACAGAGTGTAATATAATGAGCACATAGCTACAAAAAAAACGCACCTGGCTCACTGAGGCAAAGATGAAACGCGTAGTTTGACTGAATCAAATTAAGGCCTGATGTTTTCTGTGATGGATTCTTTTGCTTGGGCAATTTTTGAGATGTTCTTCATGCTTGAAATAATGACTGGCAGCACAAAGGTTCTCCTGAAAGCAGCAGAATTAGTTCTGAATTCTTAAAGTATTCTGACTGTTTGGGGATAATTGTTCATTGTATTGTGATTAATGAATAATGTGTATGTGCTTTCTGTGTTAGTTTGATCTTCTCTGGAGTCAATGTGGGGGCCAGCAGTCAGTTCAGTGATTTCCTGGATGGCTTGGGACCGGCTCAGTTAGTGGGAAGACAAACGCTGGCTACTCCTGCAATAGGTAAGATACTAATGGTACTCCTCTGACTTATTTTTTATTTTCTCTAATGTGTTTGTTTGTATATGTTTTTATACATTATTATTATTATTATTATTTTTTTACCTTTCAGTTAATTATTTGCAATTTGCATTTATAATATTTATTTATAATATTTTTAGCATACATATATAGATTTTATTTCATTTTAAATGTTCCTTTTCATTGCATATCATCTTTATTCACGCAGTGATTTTATTTATTAGAACATTCATAGTTAAGACATAGTTTCACACACTTTTGTGCTAGCCTACTGATCCCCAGGGTGAACTCCATTTGGGTGTACTCAAATGTTAAAGTAATAACAACAATAATAATTACATATACTATTAGATCAAATGAAATGAATTACACTGTTTATTTAATGTAATATTATATTATGTAACTATATACAGCAACGGTACAAGATAATTGAATATAATATGATACTTATTATTATGTAACGATACCTACATTATTATAGTAATATTATAATGAAGTATGTGATCGAATATCAATTATGCAATATACTATTATTGTATAATATTGTTGCTCTTATCTGTGTTGATGAATGATCCCTTCGCACATGAGTGCGCAGTCACTTCCATCCGTGTTCTTTGTTTGTTCTGACTTCATGTTGTATTTGCAGCTACCATTATTCTCTTGCTTTCATATGACAAAAATCTTCTTTTTTACTTTTCTGTGCTTCCCAGGTGACATCCAGATTGGTATGATGGAGAAAAAGGGTCAGCTAGAGGTTGAAGTTATCAGGGCTCGAGGACTTGTGCAAAAGCCAGGATCCAAATCCCTCCCTGGTGAGAGACCTTGAGAGTCCACTAAAGCCACTAATCACTCCCTCCCTCTCAATACATCAAATGAATGCATTTTTCACGTTAGGATATAGTATATACACTCTACACTGCTAGAAATCCAGTAGATGCACCCAGCCAAAGCACCTAGTTGTGAGATCTGACCCAGATTATAATGGAGGGTCGTTGTGTTCTTCACTAATGGCTTTTTTATTGCTTTGTCTCTGCCTTCAGCTCCATATGTCAAGGTCTATCTGCTAAATAATGGAGCTTATGTAGCCAAAAAGAAAACCAAGATTGCACGGAAAACACTTGACCCACTGTACCAGCAAGCACTGCTATTCGAGGAAAGCCCACAGGGTAAAGTCTTACAGGTGAGCCCTCACCATATTTCTCTTCATCAAAAGTTAAATCTTATATTCCAAATTCATAATGAGGAACTAGACTGCTGTGGAATTTGACAGACTTTTTCTTTTCTTAAGGTAATTGTATGGGGCGACTACGGCCGCATGGACCATAAAAGCTTCATGGGAGTTGCACAAATCCTATTGGAGGAGCTGGACTTATCAAGCACAGTCATTGGCTGGTACAAGTTGTTCCCCCCGTCATCTTTAGTGGATCCGACGCTTGCCTCCTTAACGCGACGGGCTTCCCAGTCGTCACTCGACAGCTCCTCTGGACCTCCTGGAGTCCGATCCTAGTGGACCAACAGCTCGACAAGTAACAAACTCATGAAACTTACTGTAGAGAGAAAGAAACAAAAACAAAAAAGATGGCAGAAATGTAGAACAACAACAATCAAAAGAATCACAACCAGAAAGCTTTGTTGAGATCTGACAATCACTCCTGTCGTGGTTAATTTTGTCTGTTGTAGGGAGCGCCACATTTCAGTGTTTCATATCCATTAAGAAAATCTCATCGTTTTTCTCTGTGTATGCTGAAGAGGCCGGGCTGTCGATAGACAACAAGTAGCTCTCGAGACGGGAGACGACAGAGAATCAAATGAAGCAGGGTGATTTTTAACTGAATCAACAATAGCAAAGAAATGTACGTTAAGCATCGGAATGTATGGACTCGAGACAGAGGTAATCACTCTCCACACCTGCGGGTGGTGCAGTCTTTCTGCAGTGGCCTCCTCCAGAACCCCAACAGACTGCTGGCACTCCTGCTTTCAGGCAGGGCGCTTGCAGGTGGGTATTCAGTCTGGAAGCACAGGGCCTTCTTCTGGTGCCTAGACCATGGAGCCGCAACACTGGTCCCTCTCTCTGTTGAAAAAATCCTCTTTTCAGTATGTTTACCATGGCTGCTCTGAAGCCACACTGTTTTAGCGTGTTTGCTTTCTCGTCCATTTCTTTTCCCTTTGTTACTACTGGCACAAAATGTTTTTACAGTATGTGAAATGCTCATGATAATGTTGTCAGTCTGGTGTGTGCATGGAGAGAAAAAACAAAACACAAGAGATAAAAAAAACTATTAAATGTCTGCAAGTGTTATGCAGGGGGGGGACTAGTGGTGAGGACACAGCTTAGATTTTTACACTTGACAGTGAGATAAACGTGCAGCGTTGTTTTCCTTGTTTCACCACTGGCAGCTGTCCAGGCCAGTCGTCTTTGTATAGATGTATATTAAGCCTCCCAGGAGGTTGACCAATAAATACAATTTATGTCACTTTGAAATATCACAAAGGTTCAACATCACTGTAAAAAATAAGAAAAAAAGTAAATGCAAGAGCAAGGACCGTCTAATTTTTCACATTTTTTGAGGAGTGCATTCCCTCACCCCAGCACGTTTTTATCCAACCCTTAATTTATATTATTTAGAAATTTAAAGAAAAGCACAAGAGCTTGATTTTTTACAACAAAAAGTTTAACTTTTTGAAGAAAAAAAAAAAACATGTCGTTAAAAAAAAAGAGAAAAAAAAGCAACAATCCTGTCATTGGTTCCATTTGTTGCTTTGTCAAGGTTTTAGGAAACAGACAAACAAATTGAAAAATAAGAATCACACACAATGTTGCCTGTGCATCTCTGTGAATGTGAAAGTAACCAATCAGACCGATCTGTCAGGACACCATGACCAATGCTCATCCGCTGTTCGGCCCGCAGACTCCTCCCAGCAGGAGAAGGGCGGGGCCAGCATGACTTTGGAACCTGTTCCAAGCTGCATGCACATTTTTGTAAAACAAAACAGATACAGAAAAAAAGATGCTGAACTAGATACATGTGTTAGTTCCACATACTGTAGGGCCGCTTGTATGTTGCATGCAGTTGTACAGTTTGCTCGTACTTGAATATTAAAGAGAGAAAACCAAGAAACCGAAGCCATTCCCATTACACAAAGACATTTGAACACAACTGCAGTCAATTTCACATCCCTCAGTCCGGTGCTGAATGTCTCTCAAACTAAATCCCACGATTATGGTGATGTCTTTTCTCGACCCTCTGGTAGATGCACAGTACTGTACAGTAGAACTGAGCAGACCTCACAGCCCCTCCTTCTGTTATTCCACATCAGAGTATACCTCCAAGGGGCTGAGATGATGTATAAATATATATCTACAAATCAGATCCACTTATATGGAAATATGAATTATGTTTCAACATAATGATTTCAGATATGCTAACACATGAACTGTTAAGTTATATAAAGAATAAATGCAGATGCACAGAGAGTCACACACTGTAAATACTCAACAGCCATTCAATGGGATTTCCTTGGGTTCAGTGATATTTGCAAAGGGGCCAAGTCCTATAATGAGGAGCGACTAATACGTCATTAGGGACCATGCAGTGGGACAAAACCAGACGATGGACTTGGGCCACAAACTGGCCGCAAAAACTACAGGTGTACCACTACTCAAAAAAAGTCGTCGTCTGAACATTTTGTGCTTCAAACCCCCGGTTATGTTCAGAACAGTTGACTTTTTTCTTCATCGTCCGGTGAAGCTGGTTTTTTCTTTTTTTTCTTTCTTTGTCAGTATTAACAGGAAAAAAATTGCTGATTGTTTACAACTTCTGTGTTCCACTGAAACAAAAAGAGAATTAGAAAAAAGTAAAGCATTCACTGCAACATTACTTGTTTGTATAACAGATGTGGCTCAAATGATGTGTATGTTTTATATTTAAAAAAAAGTTAATTTTTATTATTTACAAATAAAAAGAATGTGTGGAAGAAAACTGCCTCTCAACTCGTCTTATCAATGTCGCCCTTAAATCCTGACGCTTAACTCTTTTTTTTTGCCGTTTTTATTTCTCAGCATCCATTTAAGTTTGACATAATGTTAAAAGGTCAAAGTGAAAAACTAATTTCAAAATGGGAAAGGCTGCCATGTTTGTGGAAAAGTTAATATTTTCCTTGTTCCCATGAATATCCATAGCCAATGCTTCACTTGTCACACCAAAGCAGCAACTCACTTAACTGAGGAGATAAAGTAAAAATGTTTCACTGAGTAAGGTACCTGTTAGAAATGTAAGAAACATATTAGTCAGACAAATTAATAACATGAATAGATCTACTGCACATATTCCTTTTCACATAGTAACAAACTATTGCTAGTCAGCAAATGTGAAAATAAATGGTCAACCCTAAAAACTACAAATAAGCCAGATAAAATCTTATTTGGTCATTATACTGGATTCTGAAAAGGTTTCACTCACTACGTTTCAAAAGTAAATATTGTTGTCTTTATTCTGCTATATGTACCAGCTCTGCCAAATAACAAATATGTAGAAATGGGATTTTTAATTATGTTGATAAAAATAGATACCATGGATTTAATATGTGACTTTACTTGAACCAGGCTTTGAGTTACAGCCTGCGATTGTATTGTTTTGGTTCACTCCCATTGCTCTCATCCCCCTTGTGTCCATCAGTGGCAGCATCAGGGAACCAGCGTTGCTACCGCCACCTGTTCAACGGCCGCGCCTCCATCTCCACTTGGACCCTGATGGATGACTGCAACCCGGTGGTGGGAAAAGCACCAGTTAAACAGCCCCTCAATGTGTCTATTAGGCCTAATGTATCCGTCACAGTACGTTTGGCTAACAATGTCAACGGTTTATTCATACTCTATTTTTATATCCTCTTTAAGTGTGTTTGAAAATGTGTTTGAAGGGCTGGTTATAAGTGGAATTAGAAAATGCAAGGCTCTCTGGATGAGAAAAAGAAGAACACATTCGTTGTATTCGTCCATTGTAAATATTATACTATATTTATCATTTTTATTGAAGAACAAACCCGAATCTTCCATTATTTATGGACCTGTCAGTCACAGACCCTTTGAATCACCCTAACCTTTGCTCCTGTTTGCAAGATAAAAATCTAAAAAAAGCAGCTTGCAGAACATTTTACTCATAAAATGTCTGTATTTTAAACTTCGTAAAATTTTGAGTTGCTTACTTTAATTTGTAAAGGAGAAGTTTTTCCTTTATGGTTTATATGCATATTTTTTGTTTTCTTGCCAGGAGGAGAATTAAGTCTCTTACACTCATTTTGCCAGTACTCTTTTAATTTAATAAGTGCCTGAGACTGTGCCTCCATTCATAGAGCCCTCTTTTGTATAATCTTTTACTTTTCCCAGACTAGAGGTTCTTTTTTCGCCCTTGTAACTTTTGCAAAAGAAAATGCCAAGGAAAAATATAATCTCATATATAAGAGGTATACATTTCTGGAGAGTGAGCGTTTTATGATTTAGTCGTTGTTGAATAAAGCATACGACAGCCGTGTATTACTGTAATACAACACCATAACTCTATGCCTTGGGTGCTGCTACAGTGCGTCTCAATGAAGAGGAAGTTGAACTAAAGAGGCCTCTTGTGTGACCTGACATATAATACAGAGTGCAGCAGAGCTCTTGGGAGATTTATGTTCCACATCCTCTCGTTAAATAAGCAGAGGGCCCCTCGAAACAACATCTGCATGCAATCTCGATTAACCTTCCCACCAGCCCCACCATCCCCGCCAGCCCCGTCATGTCAGCCGGTCTCCCGGTTTTCCTGCTGTCACAGCATCAGGAGTCAGTCACAACCTCCATGTACAAAGCGTGGATACGGACTACGGTGGAAAAGAGAACCACAGATCATACATGTCAGAGGTCATGATGAAATTCCCATGCCGTTCCCACGAAATGGGTTAATCTTTCTAATATGGTCAAAGGTTATTACACACATCGATGGCAACATGGACCATGACCGGAACTTCATTTTTAATATTATCTATACATAACCTTTGGAAAGAAACTGGGCAAAAATAAAGTTAAAAAAAAAATAAAAAATTGGAAAAAAAGTACATCTGAGCCAAATCATATCTCCATTCATGGAGAAGACTGTTTACTTTGAGAAGTGTTCAACGTGAGGCTGAATTTCTCCATTCTCGTGTCTTTACTTGTTGAAAATGCTTGACAGGGGCCTGGACTGGTTGCAGGAAGCCAACTGGTCACGTGACCAGATTAGATGATAACTGCATCGTTTGCAAGCTCACCGCAGCTTTCTCTCAAGAGGAACGAAAGGAAAGGTTGAGTCCTACTTTAACATGTACAGTTACAGTACATGTGGGCAGTTTTGCACTCAGTTTCTTTTTTCAGGTTGACACAATTTACTTGAGTTTATACTCGTGTTTGTCATATTCTGCCCCCCCTCATGAATGCTAAATGGAAAGACAAAAAATGTAACACACAGTTGTGTGACAATGTGATCTTTGTAAAGATGGATGTTATGGTGTCGATTTACATGGATTGTAGAACGCAATAAATTGGCCACTTTGTGTATTTGATGTTAACAGTGAGTCAAATGTACAAAATCCAAACCTCAGTTGACAAAAAATCCCAACAACCAATTACTTTTGCTTTCAACCATATCACAAAGTCTCATCAGCAAATAGAGTTTGGTTGTTTGCTCGAATTAATTTTTTTTCTTTTTTAATTCATTTTTTAATTTTTTTTTTATAATATCATCCACAGCCCTCATTTGTTTTTCATTTGTAAGGTCAAGAATCTTTCGCGCTGAACTACAAGACTTATACATTTCCCCTCTAGCCAGATATGTTTGGTATCTTTGGAAACGTTGGCCTATCCAGTTAAAATGAAAAGTTTCGTAATGTTTGGCAGCACTGCATCAGTTTTTAAAAAAACAATTTTTACTACTATTTTACTGGAACAGTGCAAAGGTTGCAGTATTTGAAAATGCAGAAGAGGAGAAAAATTCCCAGGCAAATAATAAGAATAGGTATACACGCCCTAGATCACCAATATTACACACACCCTCAGTGCCCAGAAAGTGAGGCGGTCACCATGTAGTGTCATATACTTAAAGAGCAAAAGATAGTGTTTTCTCCTCGGGCTGCATGGCGCTTCAGACACCAGTAGATGGCGTAGTTTTGTTAGGAGACAGTGGAAGTCGTTCAGTCTGTCAATGCTCGGAGGTAGAGTCCTGCACTCCCGTCTCCTAAATATAAGAATGCACACTTCCGTGGTCAGAGGCGTCTGTTACACACTTGTGTGTGTCCGCTTTTCGCAATAATTTCACTGCAAGAAGTGTGTAATGTGGTGAACAGTATGCCGCGCTTTGATGCTCAATCGACTAGAAGAGAGAGAATGTGCAGCCTTCATGTGCGCATGTGAAGGAGAAGTCCACGTGCAGGCATAACTGATCTCACACCAACTATCACTTCAGACTATCGTGATACAAGTACTTGTTTTAGTGTATTTAACCTCTTGACCAATACGCCATAGAAACAGCTGAATGACGAGACATCCGAGATATGCATCTCAACCATGCTGGTGTTAGTGACAGCAGGTGATGGGCTTCTCTTAAAACAATGCGTGCAAGGCTCTGATGAAACCGTTGGCAGTTACACAACACGTAGATGTTCAGTGAGCCGTCGTTGGTGGTTCATTTTTCTTGCCGATCAAATGGAAAAATCATCAGAATCCATGTTACCTGATTGGCTTTTCAGAAACGTGGTGTAATTTGTAACTTTTTTTTGTAAATTAAATGACATTTAGAGTGACGGTTTTTCATTTGCATTTATGCTGCTTTGGCGCAACACCACCACATATAAAGGGTCGAAATCTTTATTCTTAAGTAATGATGGAGGTGAGATTAAAATCAAACTCTTCATCTTTGCTCGCACTCATGTGCTTCTGCCGTGGACGCGCAGCTTTGGGTTGAAGCAACAGGCGGTAAAGCGCACACAGGAAGGAGAGCTGCAAATTAATACGAAAAATATCCCCCCCCCCCCTCCAGCTCCACCGGTCACGAACTGTACTAAACTTGTTTTTTATATACACTTTTTAATTCACTAATGCTGCACCGGACAGGCGCGTGGATGACTTTACGCGCGGCGCCAGTGGTGTAAATGGCTCGAGAAGACGTTGACGCAAGAGGAAAGAGGGCGGTCAAAGTGTGACGGTAAACAGAGCGCCTGGCTCTGACAACGGTTTTGCTCCCTGCTCCTATTAGACTGCGTCTCGCACGTGTGCGGCATTGTCAGTCTAGGGCACAGCTTCTACCACACGCATGCTTGGAAAGACCTCCGCACTCTTGATGCCCGCGTTGGTAATGCCATGCCCCGCAACCACAGCGGAGACGAAGGTGGCACCGGGCTCTGGATGAGAACGTCGCCGGGGCACCGTACCGAAAACTACGGCTTGAAAGATGTTGAGTCCGGTAGAAAGATGATGAACAACGCGGGAGACGGTTTGCTGTCAGCAGGTGCTGCCGGGTCCGAGAGCCTGCGGGGGAAGCAAGGAGCCCGGCTGAGCCTCCTGGGGAAGCCGCTCATATACAGCGCGCAGAGCGGCCGGAGAAACGTGCACTATCGGCGGCTCCAAAACTACCTGTACAACGTGCTGGAGAGACCGAGAGCCTGGGCGTTCATCTACCATGCCTTTGTGTGAGTTTATTTTCATCATTTGCATGTAGGGTGGTCTGTTGTTCAGTTGTGGAGTTGCACACCTGTTGATGCAGTTCCACTCTGCACTGACACATTTAGCACAGAAACACTGAGAATGACACAAATGGAGAATGCAACCTGGCTTTATCTTTTTACATATCACTTTGTCACTTTTGTAGACGACATGATGGCCGACATGTGACACGTGATACAACTGTATGGCGTCATGAATGCACAGCTCATCTTACTATAGCCCTATGCTACTGGATAACAGGTGGTTTCACAGCTTGCATAAATTATATCCCCTTTCTGCTGTTTGAATGAACCCATGTGCAGTAAAAAAAGGAGATCCTAAATATATTTTTCCTTGAGTCTTTGTTTTTGAAGTGGATCTTACATTTAATGTTAAACACACTTAACGCTGGGTTTAGTACATTTGCAGTTCCACTAGAATATGAATATCTTTTAGTAAACATCAAAGACTGATGTTTTCTCCATTGGCTTCGGCGTATATAAAAGAAAGTAAGATCAAATAACTAAACTCAGAGTCTGTTGGCTCTGGAATGTCAAGAAACATTTTCAGCCTTGCTGTCTGCGCTCCATCATTCTTGGCTTCCCAGCCAGCTGCATTTGATTTCCTGCATGCAATTTTTTTGTGGCATCATGACTGTCTCTGAGAGGAAGGAAGTTGAAACGCATGGTGACTGTCGACCTAGACCACCATCTTTTTTTGGTGTGTGGGCGGGGGTTTATGTGTGTGTCTGTGCACCAGGAGGAGTGGTTGAAAGGAGGAGCTATTGAACTCAATCAAAGGAGCTCATGAAACCGATGACTTTTGATATTTAAAGCATTCTTGAAGGAGCAATAAATACATCTGCCTGATACAAGTGCTCTTGTAATTCACTTTTATCACGATTTCAAAACGTGGCGCTCTTTACAGGCATATAGAGAGTATAGATGTAGTCACAGTGGCACCGCCAAATTATTAGAGATAAGGGACAATATGTTAAACAAAATATTCAAAAGATGTATTTAGACCATTGACTGTCTAACAACACAGTGTCTTTAATGGAGCAGCGAATACTCCAACAGAGCAGGCTTATTAGTGTTGGATGGCATAACAAAGCAATTAAGTTGCAATAGCATCCCGATTCAAGACTCTACCTTTCTTAATAGTGTGGCTAAAAGTCAAGAGCTTAGGGTAACTCAGCACTATTGGTCAACTGTGCTAATTTGAGTGTCAAATTTCTTCAACGTTGAACTCCCCACAGAGATATGGACCAATTGATATTATTTAATGTGTGAGTGTATCAACTGATTACAATAATTCCAATTGATCTTAAAACACTATTAGCCTGTTTTTAAATGCAGGACTATATGTAATAACTCCAACAAGCGAAACACAATTGGAAACACAATTATTGTATATGAAGGTATCCTTTAAATGAATGTTTTACACAATGTCCCAACTGTTAAAAACAATATAGTCTCTTCTTATATTTACAGTTGTGTCATACTCTTTTACAGAGGAGGATCACATGGTTTGTGTTATGAAAGTGTTTTGGACATCAGTTCAGTCCCAGTCCTTATGAGGCCTGTCAAGACTTGGATAGGTTTTGAAATGATGTCAAGGAGAACCATGGTGTCAACCAGGTAAATGATGACCTGCTTTATCCTCTGTTATTGGGGCCATCATTTAAAAGATGCATCATTGGAGCTTCATTTAGGTCTACACGTTTGCCTAAATGTTGAGTCAAAAATGCTAATTTACATATCTTATGAAGGCCTTGACTCACACTCACCCACAAGCGTCCTCAGACTTGTATTAATTTTCTCTTCACATGAGCGCTCAGGAAGGTTAGTAAAGCACGGTCGGGTTGCTGGCAATTTGGTGAATGATTTTCTGTGGCAGCGAGCTTGAGCTGGTGAAAAGGAGGTAGTGAACTTCCACTCAGGCCTTTGCTGTACCTGTGATGATGAATGCTGCTGTGGTCAGTGGCCTTGAACGTTTCACTGCTCTTCAGATATGACAATTGTTGCAGCTGAGAGACTCACACTCATTGTTTGCAGCTACAGAATAAAATGATGTCAATGTCCAGCTGATAATAAAGCTAGTTGTTGTTTCAATTTACTGCTATAAAACGGTGTGCACTGTGTGTTGAGGCCTCCGAGGGAAGAGGGCTGTCTTTAAGTGGCCTTGTTTACTTTTGCCAGAAGCCGTTTCTAATACCTCCAATGAAAAGTTAACTGCAGTCTCTAACCGATACATGAAAATCCTTGAGGATTAGAGATGGGCATTTCAACCAAATACACAATTTCATAATTACTAGACATATTTTTAGCGGGCATTGGAGAGAGAGAGGATTTTTAGTACATAATCTAATCTGCTGTTTGTACTTGTAAATTAGAGCTCAGATGTGTTAGCTTTGCACAGGCTAATTGTAGAACACTAACTGTAGAACACTCCTATATACGTTTTAAATGATGATTACAGGGAAGTGGTCGCTGCAAGGAGCTGTCAAGAATGAACCATATGTTTCCTTGCTGTATAGTTCAGTCTTTATATATATATATATATATATATATATATATATATATATATATACATATATATATATATATATATATATATATATATATATATATATATATATATATATACATATATATATATATATATATATATTGTACAGCCCAAAATCACAAATTTGCATCTGAGGGTCCAAAGGCATATGTTTTCATTAATATTTTTGCCAAAATGTATATTTATGATGCGTTCACAGAGTAGATACAAGCAAAGTCAATGCACAGACACAAATGACGCACATTTTCGTTGGCCGGCGTGAATTATGTGAATAACGCGGTGCAAATGGCACAAATGACGCGGCGCGAATAATTTGCCTCAAAAACTTGCCTCAAAAATGTGGGTGCATTAAGCCAATCAGCGTTGAGAAGCTCCCCTTGTCATTACTGCTGTCCTGCCGTTCCTGAATCAAACTGCCGCTGGTCTGCCTGAAGTAGATCTGGTTCTACGAATGATATTATGAACCCAGAAACAATGGAGTTTGATGTTCTGACTTATGTGGAATTTACACAAGTATAAAACAGAACTAGTGGTTATTTCCATGGTGGATGGCGGGAACAGTAGCTGTTTACAGAGATAAGCCGCTGAGATAAGCCACGCCGACTTTCAGGCTTTACTTTCGCGATGCGTTTGACGTGAACGCAGCATTATTGTCGAGTGAGTAAACTGACATGAGTAATGAAAAGTTGTGAGTAATATTAGCGAGTAATACACCTTCAATTATTGTCCTTGGGCAGTACTATAAAACAGAGGTTTATGGCCAAACACAGTTAGAAATCTTTAAATATAACCCACGTCCAACCTTTTTTATTAACTGTATCTAAAAAAAATCAGTTAATCAAAGCATCTGTGGTAAAAATCTATATGTGGTGCAATGCAATATTGTTATTTATTCCTCATGAGGATCAAGTGATTGATATTAATTTGGCCAAGCTGCTCTGCCTGAACAGCTGAAGTGCTGTTAGGTTAACTGACAGAAGTTCAATTTCACCATCCACTGCTTTCAGGAGGCAATAAAAAAAACTACTTTCCTTCCTTATCTGCCTTGTCTGAGCCGACACATTAGGAACAGGTCAGAGGAGCAAATACGCTCACAAGCTTGCCCTCGCAGCATCCAGTTATCCTCTGTTTGACATGCCCACACGCCATATCCTCATTGGCTTTGATGCTTAAAGAGATATTTCACCTTCAACTGTGTTTGCCTTTCCAACACAGATGCCTCCAGGTGAAATGAGTTCTTGAAAATTGTAACACAAAAGATTTACAACATTAGGGTCAATTTTGACGTGTATGTTAGCTGAATGATCATTTTGTTTAATTTTAAAAAATACAAGCCAGCATGGAATGCAATATTAGCATTCAAGAAGAACGACTACTGAGATACTGCCTCCCCACTTGACCCTGTAACCTTTATTCTAGGCATTGATGCCTAACTAAATGCAAATGGCTTGCTCCTGTGTGCACTTTAGGTTCTCTGCTGTTGCATTTTCCTGTATACCTATTTGCTATGGCAAACATGTATATTTTTATCCTTTCCCAATGTGTGACAGCACTGAGCCGGTCTTTGTGCTGAGTTGAGTTGTGCCTGGGGTCCCAGCCTGCCCTTCTTCCTGCCTGCACACACATACACAGTGCTGCCATTCATCTCACCTCTGGATTAACAAGCTCTTATCCTTGCAAGTATGTTTGGGGGCAGGCAAATGTGGGGGGAAAAGGTGTTCCTCCACCTCAGGTTTCTGAATTGGCATGCTGAACCACCGTAGTGGTGACATGAACCCGCTGCTCTCACTTGTTAAATATCTATCAGTCGCTTTATTGTTTGGAGTACTTGGATTTATAGGCTGCAGTAAAGGATGCTGGCACGTTCTGAAAGCTGTTTGGTAGACATTGTTGGTTATTTGAAGCCAGACACAATAAAATGTTCAGTAGACATCTGAATGACTAATGACGCTGCTCACAATCCCTGTGCTGTGATGTGTTATATTTTGAACTATCGTTTATAGTCCAGCCATTGACATTCTGTCGCTTAGAAATATCTGTTTTCCCTGTAAACCCTGTCTTTATTATCTCGGAGAGAAGCTTATACCCTCTGGTGTGGTATAAATCTTAGTACTGAACTCAGAAAGCCCTCTCTGCCTATTTTCTATTCATCTACCGATTTTCATAACCTATGTGAAACATAAGGACATCAGAGCCCACTACTGCCTTTTGAGGGTGTGACTCAATGAAAAGAGAAGCTTCTTATAAACAGCAAGAGTTTCCTTTCATACATGTTTTGAAGAGAAACTGGCTGGTTTGACCAGCACAGACATAAAACAGAGGTGTGATGTCTTTGTTCAGACGGTGGTTGCTTGACACTGTCACTAAAAGGGTGACGAGCAGAAGCTGTGTCAAGATGGTCATGGGTGTTGCAAACGCGTCTGTGGTGTAAATTGGTTTGTGAAGGCTTGATGAGAAGAAGTGCAAGTCTGATTCATATGTGGAGGGACATTATTTGTTTGTTTAATGTAACTGGTTTCTAGGGTATGCATTTTATTGTGGTTATGTGATGCTTTAAAGTCAATATATGTATGGGCATGTCTTAAATGATTGTTTTTTCCATATTATATTCCCATAGTTGTAATTTATGTGTTTTACACTACAAATTTAAATATTCCAATGCATACCATCATTTTAGAGTTCTTGCTGTTCATATAGTTTCCCACTCATTTCCTTACAGCACAATAAGAAACGACTGTCATGTACGGATGAAATTCTTAATTTTTTTTTTGCAATATTCTCTCGAATCCTTTACATTCAGTGGTCTTACTGCCCCTTTAATCAAAACTAATAACTTACAACAGGACTACAGGTCTCCTTGTTCGTAATTATTTTCATTATTTGGAACATATAGAAATTAAATTCCAATGATGGTGGTAGTGATTAAAACCAACGGGTCACATGCACTTATTGTATGGATATATATGTATAATTGTATGCACATCACTGCAAGTTTAAATCCAATCAGAGGATGGTCACAGCTTATTAGGATCGTCTGCTGAAGGTCTCATGTTTCATTCCCGCGTTTACTCAGAGGGAGTTCCCCTCGCTTTGCTTTTAGAGATGTTCTTTTTGTAAACACAAAGACAATGCAATGGTACAAGGCAAACCTGCACACATGCACTGTGGGCATTGTGATTCAGCTAAGAGACACATCATTTACCTAAAAGCACCTGTTGGCTTCCTTTGACTGCTGCACTTTAACACCTCCCACAGTAAACTGGCAAGGTTTAATTCACCTGTATGCACCAGGGTCTCATTCACAAATGGGTCTGAGGTGTATGGCACTTCCCACGCAAAAGTTGTGATCTATAAAAACGAAATTGTTGAGAGAATGTGCAAACTGAGAAGGAAACTCTGACCCATGCGTACAAACATTTTGGAGACACAGGGAAATCTTCATCACCTACAAATGAGGGTTGTGTAAATTATTTCATTGTGGTTGCCAACAATCCCATGACAAACCAATGGGCATCAAAACGGGTTGCAGCATTCTCTCTGTCGCAGCTGGGAATTGAACTTGCTATCTTCGTTTAGGTTTATTTTTCCCACCGGCTGACCTTTGACTGTCACTGATGTAACAGTTTATTGTACAGTTCACACGTTTGTTCACAGTTTGACAAATCCCTCGGTGAGTAATGCTTTCTCATCCAATCCTATCATTTATAGTTATTGCCTCTTGTTTCTCACCCTTTCATATTAACTGCAACGCTTCCTTTAAATATTTTATGTCGTTCCCTGTAGTCCTTTCATCAAGTCTTCTTTCTCACCCAAAAATAGCCTCATCACATAATTGTAGATGCACTCCATCAGAATGACCTACACCATCAGCTATGAGTGGTGTTCAAGTGTTCAACGTACGTCTTCATCACCTCTTCCCACTTACTGTCCCTTCGTCGCCCTCCTCCTGTGGCCTGTGCAGACAGTGCTGCTTGTTTGCATTTCCGTCAGCACTGTGCCTGTATTAGCGCAGAAGCCAGTCCCTCGGCACAAAAAGAGTAGCAAAATGTGCACTCAATCTTTTGTAGTAGCATATTTCTATTGTTGTTTTAGTCTTTCCTCGTGTCTGAGCCTTAATCGCAAATGTGCTGGCAGACGCTTGCCTGGAAGGAAGTGATACGGAGGCAGTCCGTATCACTTGGAAATCTGAGTGTTGTAGTTCATCTGATATGAACTACAACATTGATCAAATAAATCAGAGAGTGCCCCTTCCTGTGTGTGCATTTCTGTCCTCCACTGACAGTGCCGGCCCTACTGGCCATGCTGTCACTGCTGTTTCACTGTGGCAAGCAGTTCATTATGGCTGATACAAGCCATGCCCTAGCCACTGCTACCATACTATATTTAGACATGCAGAAGCCAGTTTAGTGTTCATGGGTCTGTGGAAACAACACCTCTCCCCCTGAACACCCCTTACTGCCCTAATCTGAGACCTCCATATAGGTCTTCAGGTCTTTTAATTTAACATTACATGTTTTTCTGGTTTTCGACTTTATGTAATTTTAGTTACTCTCGAGGATTAAGTGGACTTTGGCTGCAAGATGTAACTGTTGGCACACTTTTATTTCCTGTAGAGCGTATTTTTGCATATAATACAACTCAATCAAACAAATATACCACCAAATTGTACTAAATATGTCATTGAATTGTAATACACAATGTAAACTGATATGGCAGCGAACATCAAAAGACCCACAGTATCAAAAGGCACTCTTGGTTAAAAATAGCATCACTGTGGCTTGTTTAAGTCTGACAGTAGTCATAATGTGAAGGGGTTGGGAGGTTCTAAGCAAGGACAAAGGATTTAGTACAATCTACACTCAAAGCCAGGGTGAGCAATGAGCATACATGCTGAATATTGGCCCTGACCGGAGGGGGTCACATGGCAGCACATCAGGGGGATACAGGCCCGGGCCATGCTCCAAGGCACTCTTCTTGGCACCAGCCTGGTATTAACACTGCAGTGTAGTTGGTGACATGACAGAGGATCTCTGACCTCCTTGTCACACCCACAGGGGCACTAGTGCAGCTGGATAGCAGTGACCCCAACTCACCATCCCCACAACACAGCGTGTAACAGACAGTTTTCACGTCATCAAAAACAAAACACTCTGAAGAAATTGATGACATTAACGATGGCTCAGTACTATTAAGTGTCCCAGTAAGGTAAGTCAGCATGCACAGAAAGCAGAATGCAGCCGTAAATAATATTATTTTGTACAACGGTGACTTTTCTTATAATGACATGTCACAATGTTTTCTGGGAAAAGCCTGTGTGTCTCCACGCTAGTGAGAAGTGAAAATAAGAAGGGTGAAGGGAAATGGAGGCAGACAAACAGGCAGTTGAAACATTTTCAGGTTTCTGTCTGCTGGTGATGCTGTCAGTGCTTCCTGTTTCCTGTTGCAAACAGTTCTTCCAGCAATTGGCATTTTCTCCACTGTGTGGCAACGAAATAGCCTCTTTGTATGTGGGTTCACATACAAGTGCATTCTGTGTAAACCAGAGAGGCTTGTTTGCACTACATGTTTTGCCATTAAAAAAGCTTGTGGGTTTGTCCCCCCTGCTCCCCTTCTACAAATTCACTACAGCTCTGTGGCCTTTATTGACTTCTCCTCGCTTGCTCCTGTAGTTCTGTCTTCATGTTAAAGTTCAGACATACAGGAACACATCATAATATCAATCCTATCCCAATGTAGCAAGGAGCCCATACACAGCCCGTCTGTTTGGGAACATAAAAAGCTCAGTGTGAGAACCTGGGTGAAAGGCAACCTCACTCTACTGCAAGCAGCCAGTGTGGATAATACAGTATTTGTTTGTCGTGATCCCCAGATGATGCAATGTACTCAGGTCTCGAGCTGTCTTGTCAAAATATCTTTATAAAAATGTAGTTTTTATTCAATTAAAGCAGTAATTTTGTTATCGTCTATGATTTTTCTAAAGCCAAGATTCCCTTAAGTTTGTGTTTTAAGTCAAAATCGTCAGGGTCAACTCATTTCTGAGTCTGAATTCTGTGAGAGGGAGCCATATTTTTTGGTCAACTACAATTTTTTACCCACCGCTATGCCCCCTGCCCTAGGCATATTGAATCAGTGAGAGTCTACAGAACTATCCCAAGGCTTATAGTCCCACATAAATGACCCGGACAACGTAATTTCTTGTTTGTCTTATAAAAAACAAAGTACTGGAAAATGGTCAACAGGGTTTACAGGACTGATTTTAAAGTGCTGATGTATGGATGAAGGATGGGGTGGTTTTAACCATTCAATGATTCTGTTAGCACTTTCTTGAAGCTCACCTGTCAGAACACATTTGTGGTGAGTTTGGCCTGGAGGTCACCTCAGGCGAAGTCTTCTGTCACCTAGATACAAGTGTTGTGTGCATGTGTTTTTAATTCCGGAGGGTGGGGGGGTTGGTGGCTTAAGGAGCACACACGCTGCTGACATGAAGAAATCTTCATATGCCTCCACTTTCTACTTTTTTTTAAAGGCCTCCGGCTGTGTGTGTGTGTGTGTGTGTGTGTGTGTGTGTGTGTGTGTGTGTGTGTGTGTGCGTGTGCGTGTGCGTGCGTGTGCATATTTTTCATGATTGGATGGCGAGCACTTCTGTTTTGGCAACTTCGCAGAAACCCCTTTATTGTCAGTATACCTAGGAAAGCCATACATCCTCTGAGTGTTCAATCTCTCTAGTTTGGTGCTTATAAAGTGTCTGTTTAAAATGACCCTTTTGTGACCTTTAGAATAATCAGTGACGTGTCTCACTATGATGAAATCGCTACTATGGGGACTAACATCACTGTACATGAATATGATTGGGCTCAGCTTTGCCGTCAAACCCAATTTCTGCAATTCTAAGACTGTTTAGAGGCAACAATGAGCATAAATATAAAAATTCACAATGTTTATAATTGGCAAAATAAATATAAAGGGGAGACTCGTGGGTATCTATATAGCATACTTTCATTCCGACATCTTGAGGTGAGAGGTCAAATCACCTCTTCGAAAAAAAAACGTCTTGCCAGTTTTCCCAGGACAAAATAACGCTTCACTTACTTTTCATTCTAAAACCAAAATGCAAAATTGCGAATTTTTTGATTTCCGAGGTTGTAAACACAATAACCATGACCCTATTTGAAGGCAGCAGGTCTTCATGCAGTAAATAGGCTAACTGGCTTTTGGCTGTAGTTCATATATTGGACCGTTATGAGAGCGATATTAATCTAGGAAGGTGAATATGTGTATTTCCCAAACTGTCAAACTATTATTTAAATGTAAAACATATCAAGTAAATAATTAGTTCTGCAGCTCTGGGTCACGAGGGAAATGAAAATGGCCTTCAAACAGTAGTGCCTAATGACTAAACTTCGAATGATTTGCACATTTGTGATACGCTTCATTTATCACCAGGACAGATTATTATTCTGCCTCATCAAGAAATGTTACTTGTTGTTGTTATCACCTCTTGATAGTCTGAGGGTGGCCTCTCTCTTAAACTGTGCTGTGTTTACTCTGGCATGGTTCCTTCTCTCTTCATAAGCTCCAACAGAAGACAAGGAAATATGATCCGACCGGTAGCTATAACCAGTGTGTGTACTTGTGTTCTAGTATTGGAAAGAGCTGTTGCTTTGAAGGGTATAAAGAAGTGAGTGAGTGTGTGTATATGAGAGGTAGAGCAGTGGGAGCAATGCTCATCTGTCAGTTTCCATGCATTTTCAATCAGTATCTCTGAGACTGTTAAGGTGAACAGGGGTTTCCTTATTCGTAATTTTTTTTTAATTTTTTTTTACAAGCGATACAATGTCTAAACTGTGCTGTATTTGATGTTCTGAAAGCCAGGGTCATATCATGTCCACTCTCCAGCATCACCAATGTTACAACCTGTGCGTGCAGAAACCTTGTATCCGGACTCTAATTCATGAGAAATCCCAGACGGCAGCTTGAATGTCAGTTACTATCCCAACATAAGTCTGTTAAATTGACTTGGAGCTGCTGCCCATTGCTTTTGTTTGCCAAGGCATGTCTGCCGGTAGCTTGACAAATCAACTCATAAGTGTTTGTCTCTGCAAAATAAGC